>NW_028297308.1:0-81120 GCF_988280905.1 Pimephales promelas | reverse complement strand
TGTAATGTTTTCTACTTCAAAAAAAAAACGTATTGCTGGTACCACTGTCGTTTTTTTTTCGGGCCGAATTTTTGAGTTTCGATATCTCAGCTCTGGAAGGGGCTAGAGCCTCCATTTTTTTGCACTCAGGTCTAAGTCTCATGGCCCTCTATCAGAATTTGGGAAGATTGGAGAAACTTAATTTTTCGCCCAAAAAAAAAAAACGTAAGGGGTACCACTCTGTTTTTTTCGGGCCGAATTTTTGAGTTTCGATATCTCAGCTCTGGAAGGGGCTAGAGCCTCCATTTTTGCACTCAGGTCTAAGTCTCATGGCCCTCTATCAGAATTTGGGAATATTGGAGAAACTTAATTTTTCGCCCAAAAAAAAAACGTAAGGGGTACCACTGTCGTTTTTTTTTTCGGGCCGAATTTTTGAGTTTCGATATCTCAGCTCTGGAAGGGGCTAGAACCTCCATTTTTGCACTCAGTTCTAAGTCTCATGGCCCTCTATCAGAATTTGGGAAGATTGGAGAAACTTAATTTTTCACCCAAAAAAAAAACGTAAGGGGTACCACTGTCGTTTTTTTTTCGGGCCGAATTTTTGAGTTTCGATATCTCAGCTCTGGAAGGGGCTAGAACCTCCATTTTTGCACTCAGGTCTAAGTCTCATGGCCCTCTATCAGAATTTGGGAAGATTGGAGAAACTTAATTTTTCGCCCAAAAAAAAAAACGTAAGGGGTACCACTGTCGTTTTTTTTCCGGGCCGAATTTTTGAGTTTCGATATCTCAGCTCTGGAAGGGGCTAGAGCCTCCATTTTTGCACTCAGGTCTAAGTCTCATGGCCCTCTATCAGAATTTGGGAAGATTGGAGAAACTTAATTTTTCGCCCAAAAAAAAAAACGTAAGGGGTACCACTGTCGTTTTTTTTTCGGGCCGAATTTTTGAGTTTCGATATCTCAGCTCTGGAAGGGGCTAGAGCCTCCATTTTTGCACTCAGGTCTAAGTCTCATGGCCCTTATCAGAATTTGGGAAGATTGGAGAAACTTAATTTTTCGCCCAAAAAAAAAAAACGTAAGGGGTACCACTGTCGTTTTTTTTTCGGGCCGAATTTTTGAGTTTCGATATCTCAGCTCTGGAAGGGGCTAGAGACTCCATTTTTGCACTCAGGTCTAAGTCTCATGGCCCTCTATCAGAATTTGAGAAGATTGGAGAAACTTAATTTTTCGCCCAAAAAAAAAAACGTAAGGGGTACCACTGTCGTTTTTTTTTCGGGCCGAATTTTTGAGTTTCGATATCTCAGCTCTGGAAGGGGCTAGAACCTCCATTTTTGCACTCAGGTCTAAGTCTCATGGCCCTCTATCAGAATTTGGGAAGATTGGAGAAACTTAATTTTTCGCCCAAAAAAAAAACGTAAGGGGTACCACTGTCGTTTTTTTTTCGGGCCGAATTTTTGAGTTTCGATATCTCAGCTCTGGAAGGGGCTAGAACCTCCATTTTTGCACTCAGGTCTAAGTCTCATGGCCCTCTATCAGAATTTGGGAAGATTGGAGAAACTTAATTTTTCGCCCAAAAAAAAAAACGTAAGGGGTACCACTGTCGTTTTTTTTCCGGGCCGAATTTTTGAGTTTCGATATCTCAGCTCTGGAAGGGGCTAGAGCCTCCATTTTTGCACTCAGGTCTAAGTCTCATGGCCCTCTATCAGAATTTGGGAAGATTGGAGAAACTTAATTTTTCGCCCAAAAAAAAAAACGTAAGGGGTACCACTGTCGTTTTTTTTTTGGGCCGAATTTTTGAGTTTCGATATCTCAGCTCTGGAAGGGGCTAGAACCTCCATTTTTGCACTCAGGTCTAAGTCTCATGGCCCTCTATCAGAATTTGGGAAGATTGGAGAAACTTAATTTTTCGCCCAAAAAAAAAAACGTAAGGGGTACCACTATCGTTTTTTTTTCGGGCCGAATTTTTGAGTTTCGATATCTCAGCTCTGGAAGGGGCTAGAACCTCCATTTTTGCACTCAGGTCTAAGTCTCATGGCCCTCTATCAGAATTTGGGAAGATTGGAGAAACTTAATTTTTCGCCCAAAAAAAAAACGTAAGGGGTACCACTGTCGTTTTTTTTTTGGGGCGAAAAATTAAGTTTCTCCAATCTTCCCAAATTCTGATAGAGGGCCATGAGACTTAGACCTGAGTGCAAAAATGGAGGTTCTAGCCCCTTCCAGAGCTGAGATATCGAAACTCAAAAATTCGGCCCGAAAAAAAAACGACAGTGGTACCCCTTACGTTTTTTTTTGGGGCGAAAAATTAAGTTTCTCCAATCTTCCCAAATTCTGATAGAGGGCCATGAGACTTAGACCTGAGTGCAAAAATGGAGGCTCTAGCCCCTTCCAGAGCTGAGATATCGAAACTCAAAAATTCGGCCCGAAAAAAAAAACGACAGTGGTACCCCTTACGTTTTTTTTTTTTGGGCGAAAAATTAAGTTTCTCCAATCTTCCCAAATTCTGATAGAGGGCCATGAGACTTAGACCTGAGTGCAAAAATGGAGGCTCTAGCCCCTTCCAGAGCTGAGATATCGAAACTCAAAAATTCGGCCCGAAAAAAAAACGACAGTGGTACCCCTTACGTTTTTTTTTTTTGGGCGAAAAATTAAGTTTCTCCAATCTTCCCAAATTCTGATAGAGGGCCATGAGACTTAAACCTGAGTGCAAAAATGCAGGTTCTGGCCCCTTCCAGAGCTGAGATATCGAAACTCAAAAATTCGGCCCGAAAAAAAAACGACAGTGGTACCCCTTACGTTTTTTTTTGGGCGAAAAATTAAGTTTCTCCAATCTTCCCAAATTCTGATAGAGGGCCATGAGACTTAGACCTGAGTGCAAAAATGGAGGCTCTAGCCCCTTCCAGAGCTGAGATATCGAAACTCAAAAATTTGGCCCGAAAAAAAAAACGACAGTGGTACCCCTTACGTTTTTTTTTTTTGGGCGAAAAATTAAGTTTCTCCAATCTTCCCAAATTCTGATAGAGGGCCATGAGACTTAGACCTGAGTGCAAAAATGGAGGCTCTAGCCCCTTCCAGAGCTGAGATATCGAAACTCAAAAATTCGGCCCGAAAAAAAAACGACAGTGGTACCCCTTACGTTTTTTTTTTGGGCAAAAAATTAAGTTTCTCCAATCTTCCCAAATTCTGATAGAGGGCCATGAGACTTAGACCTGAGTGCAAAAATGGATGCTCTAGCCCCTTCCAGAGCTGAGATATCGAAACTCAAAAATTCGGCCCGAAAAAAAAACGACAGTGGTACCCCTTACGTTTTTTTTTTTTTGGGCGAAAAATTAAGTTTCTCCAATCTTCCCAAATTCTGATAGAGGGCCATGAGACTTAGACCTGAGTGCAAAAATGGATGTTCTAGCCCCTTCCAGAGCTGAGATATCGAAACTCAAAAATTCGGCCCGAAAAAAAAAAACGACAGTGGTACCCCTTACGTTTTTTTTTTTTGGGCGAAAAATTAAGTTTCTCCAATCTTCCCAAATTCTGATAGAGGGCCATGAGACTTAGACCTGAGTGCAAAAATTGAGGCTCTAGCCCCTTCCAGAGCTGAGATATCGAAACTTAAAAATTCGGCCCGAAAAAAAAACGACAGTGGTACCCCTTACGTTTTTTTTTTGGGCGAAAAATTAAGTTTCTCCAATCTTCCCAAATTCTGATAGAGGGCCATGAGACTTAGACCTGAGTGCAAAAATGGAGGTTCTAGCCCCTTCCAGAGCTGAGATATCGAAACTCAAAAATTCGGCCCGAAAAAAAAACGACAGTGGTACCCCTTACGTTTTTTTTGGGGCGAAAAATTAAGTTTCTCCAATCTTCCCAAATTCTGATAGAGGGCCATGAGACTTAGACCTGAGTGAAAAAATGGAGGTTCTAGCCCCTTCCAGAGCTGAGATATCGAAACTCAAAAATTCGGCCCGAAAAAAAAACGACAGTGGTACCCCATACGTTTTTTTTTTTTGGGCGAAAAATTAAGTTTCTCCAATCTTCCCAAATTCTGATAGAGGGCCATGAGACTTAGACCTGAGTGCAAAAATGGAGGCTCTAGCCCCTTCCAGAGCTGAGATATCGAAACTCAAAAATTCGGCCCGAAAAAAAAAACGACAGTGGTACCCCTTACGTTTTTTTTTTTGGGCGAAAAATTAAGTTTCTCCAATCTTCCCAAATTCTGATAGAGGGCCATGAGACTTAGACCTGAGTGCAAAAATTGAGGCTCTAGCCCCTTCCAGAGCTGAGATATCGAAACTCAAAAATTCGGCCCGAAAAAAAAACGACAGTGGTACCCCTTACGTTTTTTTTTGGGGCGAAAAATTAAGTTTCTCTAATCTTCCAAAATTCTGATAGAGGGCCATGAGACTTAGACCTGAGTGCAAAAATGGAGGTTCTAGCCCCTTCCAGAGCTGAGATATCGAAACTCAAAAATTCGGCCCGAAAAAAAACGACAGTGGTACCCCTTACGTTTTTTTTTTGGGCGAAAAATTAAGTTTCTCCAATCTTCCCAAATTCTGATAGAGGGCCATGAGACTTAGACCTGAGTGCAAAAATGGAGGTTCTAGCCCCTTCCAGAGCTGAGATATCGAAACTCAAAAATTCGGCCCGAAAAAAAAAACGACAGTGGTACAACTTACGTTTTTTTTTTGGGCGAAAAATTAAGTTTCTCCAATCTTCCCAAATTCTGATAGAGGGCCATGAGACTTAGACCTGAGTGCAAAAATGGAGGTTCTAGCCCCTTCCAGAGCTGAGATATCGAAACTCAAAAATTCGGCCCGAAAAAAAAACGACAGTGGTACCCCTTATGTTTTTTTTTTTTGGGCGAAAAATTAAGTTTCTCCAATCTTCCCAAATTCTGATAGAGGGCCATGAGACTTAGACCTGAGTGCAAAAATGGAGGTTCTAGCCCCTTCCAGAGCTGAGATATCGAAACTCAAAAATTCGGCCCGAAAAAAAAAAACGACAGTGGTACCCCTTACGTTTTTTTTTTTTGGGCAAAAAATTAAGTTTCTCCAATCTTCCCAAATTCTGATAGAGGGCCATGAGACTTAGACCTGAGTGCAAAAATTGAGGCTCTAGCCCCTTCCAGAGCTGAGATATCGAAACTTAAAAATTCGGCCCGAAAAAAAAACGACAGTGGTACCCCTTACGTTTTTTTTTTGGGGCGAAAAATTAAGTTTCTCCAATCTTCCCAAATTCTGATAGAGGGCCATGAGACTTAGACCTGAGTGCAAAAATGGAGGTTCTAGCCCCTTCCAGAGCTGAGATATCGAAACTCAAAAATTCGGCCCGAAAAAAAAACGACAGTGGTACCCCTTACGTTTTTTTTTTTTGGGCGAAAAATTAAGTTTCTCCAATCTTCCCAAATTCTGATAGAGGGCCATGAGACTTAGACCTGAGTGCAAAAATGGAGGTTCTAGCCCCTTCCAGAGCTGAGATATTGAAACTCAAAAATTCGGCCCAAAAAAAAAAAAACGACAGTGGTACCCCTTACGTTTTTTTTTTTGGGCGAAAAATTAAGTTTCTCCAATCTTCCCAAATTCTGATAGAGGGCCATGAGACTTAGACCTGAGTGCAAAAATTGAGGCTCTAGCCCCTTCCAGAGCTGAGATATCGAAACTTAAAAATTCGGCCCGAAAAAAAAACGACAGTGGTACCCCTTACGTTTTTTTTTTTTGGGCGAAAAGCTAAGTTTCTCCAATCTTCCCAAATTCTGATAGAGGGCCATGAGACTTAGACCTGAGTGCAAAAATGGATGTTCTAGCCCCTTCCAGAGCTGAGATATCGAAACTCAAAAATTCGGCCCGAAAAAAAAAAAACGACAGTGGTACCCCTTACGTTTTTTTTTTTGGGCGAAAAATTAAGTTTCTCCAATCTTCCCAAATTCTGATAGAGGGCCATGAGACTTAGACCTGAGTGCAAAAATTGAGGCTCTAGCCCCTTCCAGAGCTGAGATATCGAAACTTAAAAATTCGGCCCGAAAAAAAAAACGACAGTGGTACCCCTTACGTTTTTTTTTTTGGGCGAAAAATTAAATTTCTCCAATCTTCCCAAATTCTGATAGAGGGCCATGAGACTTAGACCTGAGTGCAAAAATGGAGGTTCTAGCCCCTTCCAGAGCTGAGATATCGAAACTCAAAAATTCGGCCCGAAAAAAAAACGACAGTGGTACCCCTTACGTTTTTTTTGGGGCGAAAAATTAAGTTTCTCCAATCTTCCCAAATTCTGATAGAGGGCCATGAGACTTAGACCTGAGTGCAAAAATGGAGGTTCTAGCCCCTTCCAGAGCTGAGATATCGAAACTCAAAAATTCGGCCCGAAAAAAAAACGACAGTGGTACCCCTTACGTTTTTTTTGGGGCGAAAAATTAAGTTTCTCCAATCTTCCCAAATTCTGATAGAGGGCCATGAGACTTAGACCTGAGTGCAAAAATGGAGGCTCTAGCCCCTTCCAGAGCTGAGATATCGAAACTCAAAAATTCGGCCCGAAAAAAAAACGACAGTGGTACCCCTTACGTTTTTTTTTGGGCGAAAAATTAAGTTTCTCCAATCTTCCCACATTCTGATAGAGGGCCATGAGACTTAGACCTGAGTCAAAAAATGGAGGTTCTAGCCCCTTCCAGAGCTGAGATATCGAAACTCAAAAATTCGGCCCGAAAAAAAAACGACAGTGGTACCCCTTACGTTTTTTTTTTGGGCGAAAAATTAAGTTTCTCCAATCTTCCCAAATTCTGATAGAGGGCCATGAGACTTAGACCTGAGTGCAAAAATGGAGGTTCTAGCCCCTTCCAGAGCTGAGATATCGAAACTCAAAAATTCGGCCCGAAAAAAAAACGACAGTGGTACCCCTTACGTTTTTTTTTTTTGGGCGAAAAATTAAGTTTCTCCAATCTTCCCAAATTCTGATAGAGGGCCATGAGACTTAGACCTGAGTGCAAAAATGGAGGTTCTAGACCCTTCCAGAGCTGAGATATCGAAACTCAAAAATTCGGCCCGAAAAAAAAACGACAGTGGTACCCCTCACGTTTTTTTTTTTTTGGCGAAAAATTAAGTTTCTCCAATCTTCCCAAATTCTGATAGAGGGCCATGAGACTTAGACCTGAGTGCAAAAATGGAGGTTCTAGCCCCTTCCAGAGCTGAGATATCGAAACTCAAAAATTCGGCCCGAAAAAAAAACGACAGTGGTACCCCTTACGTTTTTTTTTTTTGGGCGAAAAATTAAGTTTCTCCAATCTTCCCAAATTCTGATAGAGGGCCATGAGACTTAGACCTGAGTGCAAAAATGGAGGCTCTAGCCCCTTCCAGAGCTGAGATATCGAAACTCAAAAATTCGGCCCGAAAAAAAAACGACAGTGGTACCCCTTACGTTTTTTTTTTGGGCAAAAAATTAAGTTTCTCCAATCTTCCCAAATTCTGATAGAGGGCCATGAGACTTAGACCTGAGTGCAAAAATGGAGGTTCTAGCCCCTTCCAGAGCTGAGATATCGAAACTCAAAAATTCGGCCGAAAAAAAAACGACAGTGGTACCCCTTACGTTTTTTTTTTTGGGCGAAAAATTAAGTTTCTCCAATCTTCCCAAATTCTGATAGAGGGCCATGAGACTTAGACCTGAGTGCAAAAATGGAGGTTCTAGCCCCTTCCAGAGCTGAGATATCGAAACTCAAAAATTCGGCCCGAAAAAAAAACGACAGTGGTACCCCTTACGTTTTTTTTTTTTGGCGAAAAATTAAGTTTCTCCAATCTTCCCAAATTCTGATAGAGGGCCATGAGACTTAGACCTGAGTGCAAAAATGGAGGTTCTAGTCCCTTCCAGAGCTGAGATATCGAAACTCAAAAATTCGGCCCGAAAAAAAAACGACAGTGGTACCCCTTACGTTTTTTTTTTTGGCGAAAAATTAAGTTTCTCCAATCTTCCCAAATTCTGATAGAGGGCCATGAGACTTAGACCTGAGTGCAAAAATGGAGGCTCTAGCCCCTTCCAGAGATGAGATATCGAAACTCAAAAATTCGGCCCGAAAAAAAAACGACAGTGGTACCCCTTACGGTTTTTTTTGGGGCGAAAAATTAAGTTTCTCCAATCTTCCCAAATTCTGATAGAGGGCCATGAGACTTAGACCTGATTGCAAAAATGGAGGTTCTAGCCCCTTCCAGAGCTGAGATATCGAAACTCAAAAATTCGGCCCGAAAAAAAAACGACAGTGGTACCCCTTACGTTTTTTTTTTTGGGCGAAAAATTAAGTTTCTCCAATCTTCCCAAATTCTGATAGAGGGCCATGAGACTTAGACCTGAGTGCAAAAATGGAGGTTCTAGCCCCTTCCAGAGCTGAGATATCGAAACTCAAAAATTCGGCCCGAAAAAAAAAACGACAGTGGTACCCCTTACGTTTTTTTTTTTGGGTGAAAAATTAAGTTTCTCCAATCTTCCCAAATTCTGATAGAGGGCCATGAGACTTAGACCTGAGTGCAAAAATGGAGGTTCTAGCCCCTTCCAGAGCTGAGATATCGAAACTCAAAAATTCGGCCCGAAAAAAAAACGACAGTGGTACCCCTTACGTTTTTTTTTTTGGGCGAAAAATTAAGTTTCTCCAATCTTTCCCAAATTCTGATAGAGGGCCATGAGACTTAGACCTGAGTGCAAAAATGGAGGCTCTAGCCCCTTCCAGAGCTGAGATATCGAAACTCATAAATTTGGCCCGAAAAAAAAACGACAGTGGTACCCCTTACGTGTTTTTTTTTGGGCGAAAAATTACGTTTCTCCAATCTTCCCAAATTCTGATAGAGGGCCATGAGACTTAGACCTGAGTGCAAAAATGGAGGTTCTAGCCCCTTCCAGAGCTGAGATATCGAAACTTAAAAATTCGGCACGAAAAAAAAACGACAGTGGTACCCCTTACGTTTTTTTTTTTGGGTGAAAAATTAAGTTTCTCCAATCTTCCCAAATTCTGATAGAGGGCCATGAGACTTAGACCTGAGTGCAAAAATGGAGGTTCTAGCCCCTTCCAGAGCTGAGATATCGAAACTCAAAAATTCGGCCCGAAAAAAAGACGACAGTGGTACCCCTTACGTTTTTTTTTTTTGGGCGCAAAATTAAGTTTCTCCAATCTTCCCAAATTCTGATAGAGGTTCATGAGACTTAGACCTGAGTGCAAAAATGGAGGTTCTAGCCCCTTCCAGAGCTGAGATATCGAAACTCAAAAATTCGGCCCGAAAAAAAAACGACAGTGGTACCCCTTACGTTTTTTTTCTTGGGCGAAAAATTAAGTTTCTCCAATCTTCCCAAATTCTGATAGAGGGCCATGAGACTTAGACCTGAGTGCAAAAATGGAGGTTCTAGCCCCTTCCAGAGCTGAGATATCGAAACTCAAAAATTCGGCCCGAAAAAAAAACGACAGTGGTACCCCTTACGTTTTTTTTTTGGGCGAAAAATTAAGTTTCTCCAATCTTCCCAAATTCTGATAGAGGGCCATGAGACTTAGACCTGAGTGCAAAAATGGAGGTTCTAGCCCCTTCCAGAGCTGAGATATCGAAACTCAAAAATTCGGCACGAAAAAAAAACGACAGTGGTACCCCTTACGTTTTTTTTTTTGGGTGAAAAATTAAGTTTCTCCAATCTTCCCAAATTCTGATAGAGGGCCATGAGACTTAGACCTGAGTGCAAAAATGGAGGTTCTAGCCCCTTCCAGAGCTGAGATATCGAAACTCAAAAATTCGGCCCGAAAAAAAAACGACAGTGGTACCCCTTACGTTTTTTTTTTTTGGGCGAAAAATTAAGTTTCTCCAATCTTCCCAAATTCTGATAGAGGGCCATGAGACTTAGACCTGAGTGCAAAAATGGAGGCTCTAGCCCCTTCCAGAGCTGAGATATCGAAACTCAAAAATTCGGCCCGAAAAAAAAACGACAGTGGTACCCCTTACGTTTTTTTTTTGGGCAAAAAATTAAGTTTCTCCAATCTTCCCAAATTCTGATAGAGGGCCATGAGACTTAGACCTGAGTGCAAAAATGGAGGTTCTAGCCCCTTCCAGAGCTGAGATATCGAAACTCAAAAATTCGGCCGAAAAAAAAACGACAGTGGTACCCCTTACGTTTTTTTTTTTGGGCGAAAAATTAAGTTTCTCCAATCTTCCCAAATTCTGATAGAGGGCCATGAGACTTAGACCTGAGTGCAAAAATGGAGGTTCTAGCCCCTTCCAGAGCTGAGATATCGAAACTCAAAAATTCGGCCCGAAAAAAAAACGACAGTGGTACCCCTTACGTTTTTTTTTTTTGGCGAAAAATTAAGTTTCTCCAATCTTCCCAAATTCTGATAGAGGGCCATGAGACTTAGACCTGAGTGCAAAAATGGAGGTTCTAGTCCCTTCCAGAGCTGAGATATCGAAACTCAAAAATTCGGCCCGAAAAAAAAACGACAGTGGTACCCCTTACGTTTTTTTTTTTTGGCGAAAAATTAAGTTTCTCCAATCTTCCCAAATTCTGATAGAGGGCCATGAGACTTAGACCTGAGTGCAAAAATGGAGGCTCTAGCCCCTTCCAGAGATGAGATATCGAAACTCAAAAATTCGGCCCGAAAAAAAAACGACAGTGGTACCCCTTACGGTTTTTTTTGGGGCGAAAAATTAAGTTTCTCCAATCTTCCCAAATTCTGATAGAGGGCCATGAGACTTAGACCTGATTGCAAAAATGGAGGTTCTAGCCCCTTCCAGAGCTGAGATATCGAAACTCAAAAATTCGGCCCGAAAAAAAAACGACAGTGGTACCCCTTACGTTTTTTTTTTTGGGCGAAAAATTAAGTTTCTCCAATCTTCCCAAATTCTGATAGAGGGCCATGAGACTTAGACCTGAGTGCAAAAATGGAGGTTCTAGCCCCTTCCAGAGCTGAGATATCGAAACTCAAAAATTCGGCCCGAAAAAAAAAACGACAGTGGTACCCCTTACGTTTTTTTTTTTGGGTGAAAAATTAAGTTTCTCCAATCTTCCCAAATTCTGATAGAGGGCCATGAGACTTAGACCTGAGTGCAAAAATGGAGGTTCTAGCCCCTTCCAGAGCTGAGATATCGAAACTCAAAAATTCGGCCCGAAAAAAAAACGACAGTGGTACCCCTTACGTTTTTTTTTTTGGGCGAAAAATTAAGTTTCTCCAATCTTCCCAAATTCTGATAGAGGGCCATGAGACTTAGACCTGAGTGCAAAAATGGAGGCTCTAGCCCCTTCCAGAGCTGAGATATCGAAACTCATAAATTTGGCCCGAAAAAAAAACGACAGTGGTACCCCTTACGTGTTTTTTTTTGGGCGAAAAATTACGTTTCTCCAATCTTCCCAAATTCTGATAGAGGGCCATGAGACTTAGACCTGAGTGCAAAAATGGAGGTTCTAGCCCCTTCCAGAGCTGAGATATCGAAACTTAAAAATTCGGCACGAAAAAAAAACGACAGTGGTACCCCTTACGTTTTTTTTTTTGGGTGAAAAATTAAGTTTCTCCAATCTTCCCAAATTCTGATAGAGGGCCATGAGACTTAGACCTGAGTGCAAAAATGGAGGTTCTAGCCCCTTCCAGAGCTGAGATATCGAAACTCAAAAATTCGGCCCGAAAAAAAGACGACAGTGGTACCCCTTACGTTTTTTTTTTTTTGGGCGCAAAATTAAGTTTCTCCAATCTTCCCAAATTCTGATAGAGGTTCATGAGACTTAGACCTGAGTGCAAAAATGGAGGTTCTAGCCCCTTCCAGAGCTGAGATATCGAAACTCAAAAATTCGGCCCGAAAAAAAAACGACAGTGGTACCCCTTACGTTTTTTTTCTTGGGCGAAAAATTAAGTTTCTCCAATCTTCCCAAATTCTGATAGAGGGCCATGAGACTTAGACCTGAGTGCAAAAATGGAGGTTCTAGCCCCTTCCAGAGCTGAGATATCGAAACTCAAAAATTCGGCCCGAAAAAAAAACGACAGTGGTACCCCTTACGTTTTTTTTTTGGGCGAAAAATTAAGTTTCTCCAATCTTCCCAAATTCTGATAGAGGGCCATGAGACTTAGACCTGAGTGCAAAAATGGAGGTTCTAGCCCCTTCCAGAGCTGAGATATCGAAACTCAAAAATTCGGCACGAAAAAAAAACGACAGTGGTACCCCTTACGTTTTTTTTTTTGGGTGAAAAATTAAGTTTCTCCAATCTTCCCAAATTCTGATAGAGGGCCATGAGACTTAGACCTGAGTGCAAAAATGGAGGCTCTAGCCCCTTCCAGAGCTGAGATATCGAAACTCAAAAATTTGGCCCGAAAAAAAAAACGACAATGGTACCCCTTACGTTTTTTTTTTTTTGGGCGAAAAATTACATTTCTCCAATCTTCCCAAATTCTGATAGAGGGCCATGAGACTTAGACCTGAGTGCAAAAATGGAGGCTCTAGCCCCTTCCAGAGCTGAGATATCGAAACTCTAAAATTCGGCCCGAAAAAAAAACCACAGTGGTACCCCTTACGTTTTTTTTTTTTTTTTTGGCGAAAAATTAAGTTTCTCCAATCTTCCCAAATTCTGATAGAGGGCCATGAGACTTAGACCTGAGTGCAAAAATGGAGGTTCTAGCCCCTTCCAGAGCTGAGATATCGAAACTCAAAAATTCGGCCCGAAAAAAAAAACGACAATGGTACCCCTTACGTTTTTTTTTTGGGCGAAAAATTAAGTTTCTCCAATCTTCCCAAATTCTGATAGAGGGCCATGAGACTTAGACCTGAGTGCAAAAATGGAGGCTCTAGCCCCTTCCAGAGCTGAGATATCGAAACTCAAAAATTCGGCCCGAAAAAAAAACGACAGTGGTACCCCTTACGTTTTTTTTTTGGGCGAAAAATTAAGTTTCTCCAATCTTCCCAAATTCTGATAGAGGGCCATGAGACTTAGACCTGAGTGCAAAAATGGAGGCTCTAGCCCCTTCCAGAGCTGAGATATCGAAACTCAAAAATTCGGCCCGAAAAAAAAACGACAGTGGTACCCCTTACGTTTTTTTTTGGGGCGAAAAATTAAGTTTCTCCAATCTTCCCAAATTCTGATAGAGGGCCATGAGACTTAGACCTGAGTGCAAAAATGGAGGCTCTAGCCCCTTCCAGAGCTGAGATATCGAAACTCATAAATTTGGCCCGAAAAAAAAACGACAGTGGTACCCCTTACGTGTTTTTTTTTGGGCAAAAAATTACGTTTCTCCAATCTTCCCAAATTCTGATAGAGGGCCATGAGACTTAGACCTGAGTGCAAAAATGGAGGTTCTAGCCCCTTCCAGAGCTGAGATATCGAAACGTAAAAATTCGGCACGAAAAAAAAACGACAGTGGTACCCCTTACGTTTTTTTTTTTTTGGGCGCAAAATTAAGTTTCTCCAATCTTCCCAAATTCTGATAGAGGTTCATGAGACTTAGACCTGAGTGCAAAAATGGAGGTTCTAGCCCCTTCCAGAGCTGAGATATCGAAACTCAAAAATTCGGCCCGAAAAAAAAAACGACAGTGGTACCCCTTACGTTTTTTTTCTTGGGCGAAAAATTAAGTTTCTCCAATCTTCCCAAATTCTGATAGAGGGCCATGAGACTTAGACCTGAGTGCAAAAATGGAGGTTCTAGCCCCTTCCAGAGCTGAGATATCGAAACTCAAAAATTCGGCCCGAAAAAAAAACGACAGTGGTACCCCTTACGTTTTTTTTTTGGGCGAAAAATTAAGTTTCTCCAATCTTCCCAAATTCTGATAGAGGGCCATGAGACTTAGACCTGAGTGCAAAAATGGAGGTTCTAGCCCCTTCCAGAGCTGAGATATCGAAACTCAAAAATTCGGCACGAAAAAAAAACGACAGTGGTACCCCTTACGTTTTTTTTTTGGGGTGAAAAATTAAGTTTCTCCAATCTTCCCAAATTCTGATAGAGGGCCATGAGACTTAGACCTGAGTGCAAAAATGGAGGCTCTAGCCCCTTCCAGAGCTGAGATATCGAAACTCAAAAATTTGGCCCGAAAAAAAAAAACGACAATGGTACCCCTTACGTTTTTTTTTTTTTGGGCGAAAAATTACATTTCTCCAATCTTCCCAAATTCTGATAGAGGGCCATGAGACTTAGACCTGAGTGCAAAAATGGAGGCTCTAGCCCCTTCCAGAGCTGAGATATCGAAACTCTAAAATTCGGCCCGAAAAAAAACCCACAGTGGTACCCCTTACGTTTTTTTTTTTTTTTTTGGCGAAAAATTAAGTTTCTCCAATCTTCCCAAATTCTGATAGAGGGCCATGAGACTTAGACCTGAGTGCAAAAATGGAGGTTCTAGCCCCTTCCAGAGCTGAGATATCGAAACTCAAAAATTCGGCCCGAAAAAAAAAACGACAATGGTACCCCTTACGTTTTTTTTTTGGGCGAAAAATTAAGTTTCTCCAATCTTCCCAAATTCTGATAGAGGGCCATGAGACTTAGACCTGAGTGCAAAAATGGAGGCTCTAGCCCCTTCCAGAGCTGAGATATCGAAACTCAAAAATTCGGCCCGAAAAAAAAACGACAGTGGTACCCCTTACGTTTTTTTTTTGGGCGAAAAATTAAGTTTCTCCAATCTTCCCAAATTCTGATAGAGGGCCATGAGACTTAGACCTGAGTGCAAAAATGGAGGCTCTAGCCCCTTCCAGAGCTGAGATATCGAAACTCAAAAATTCGGCCCGAAAAAAAAACGACAGTGGTACCCCTTACGTTTTTTTTTGGGCGAAAAATTAAGTTTCTCCAATCTTCCCACATTCTGATAGAGGGCCATGAGACTTAGACCTGAGTGCAAAAATGGAGGTTCTAGCCCCTTCCAGAGCTGAGATATCGAAACTCAAAAATTCGGCCCGAAAAAAAAACGACAGTGGTACCCCTTACGTTTTTTTTTTGGGCGAAAAATTAAGTTTCTCCAATCTTCCCAAATTCTGATAGAGGGCCATGAGACTTAGACCTGAGTGCAAAAATTGAGGCTCTAGCCCCTTCCAGAGCTGAGATATCGAAACTTAAAAATTCGGCCCGAAAAAAAAACGACAGTGGTACCCCTTACGTTTTTTTTTTTGGGCGAAAAATTAAGTTTCTCCAATCTTCCCAAATTCTGATAGAGGGCCATGAGACTTAGACCTGAGTGCAAAAATGGAGGTTCTAGCCCCTTCCAGAGCTGAGATATCGAAACTCAAAAATTCGGCCCGAAAAAAAAAAACGACAGTGGTACCCCTTACGTTTTTTTTTGGGCGAAAAATTAAGTTTCTCCAATCTTCCCAAATTCTGATAGAGGGCCATGAGACTTAGACCTGAGTGCAAAAATTGAGGCTCTAGCCCCTTCCAGAGCTGAGATATCGAAACTCAAAAATTCGGCCCGAAAAAAAAAACGACAGTGGTACCCCTTACGTTTTTTTTTTTGGGCGAAAAGCTAAGTTTCTCCAATCTTCCCAAATTCTGATAGAGGGCCATGAGACTTAGACCTGAGTGCAAAAATGGATGTTCTAGCCCCTTCCAGAGCTGAGATATCGAAACTCAAAAATTCGGCCCGAAAAAAAAAAACGACAGTGGTACCCCTTACGTTTTTTTTTTTGGGCGAAAAATTAAGTTTCTCCAATCTTCCCAAATTCTGATAGAGGGCCATGAGACTTAGACCTGAGTGCAAAAATTGAGGCTCTAGCCCCTTCCAGAGCTGAGATATCGAAACTTAAAAATTCGGCCCGAAAAAAAAAACGACAGTGGTACCCCTTACGTTTTTTTTTTGGGCGAAAAATTAAGTTTCTCCAATCTTCCCAAATTCTGATAGAGGGCCATGAGACTTAGACCTGAGTGCAAAAATGGAGGTTCTAGCCCCTTCCAGAGCTGAGATATCGAAACTCAAAAATTCGGCCCGAAAAAAAAACGACAGTGGTACCCCTTACGTTTTTTTTGGGGCGAAAAATTAAGTTTCTCCAATCTTCCCAAATTCTGATAGAAGGCCATGAGATTAGACCTGAGTGAAAAAATGGAGGTTCTAGCCCCTTCCAGAGCTGAGATATCGAAACTCAAAAATTCGGCCCGAAAAAAAAACGACAGTGGTACCCCTTACGTTTTTTTTTGGGCGAAAAATTAAGTTTCTCCAATCTTCCCAAATTCTGATAGAGGGCCATGAGACTTAGACCTGAGTGCAAAAATGGAGGTTCTAGCCCCTTCCAGAGCTGAGATATCGAAACTCAAAAATTCGGCCCGAAAAAAAAAAACGACAGTGGTACCCCTTACGTTTTTTTTTTGGGCGAAAAATTAAGTTTCTCCAATCTTCCCAAATTCTGATAGAGGGCCATGAGACTTAGACCTGAGTGCAAAAATGGAGGTTCTAGCCCCTTCCAGAGCTGAGATATCGAAACTCAAAAATTCGGCCCGAAAAAAAAAACGACAGTGGTACCCCTTACGTTTTTTTTTTGGGCGAAAAATTAAGTTTCTCCAATCTTCCCAAATTCTGATAGAGGGCCATGAGACTTAGACCTGAGTGCAAAAATGGAGGTTCTAGCCCCTTCCAGAGCTGAGATATCGAAACTCAAAAATTCGGCCCGAAAAAAAAACGACAGTGGTACCCCTTACGTTTTTTTTTGGGGCGAAAAATTAAGTTTCTCCAATCTTCCCAAATTCTGATAGAGGGCCATGAGACTTAGACCTGAGTGCAAAAATGCAGGTTCTGGCCCCTTCCAGAGCTGAGATATCGAAACTCAAAAATTCGGCCCGAAAAAAAACGACAGTGGTACCCCTTACGTTTTTTTTTGGGGCGAAAAATTAAGTTTCTCCAATCTTCCCAAATTCTGATAGAGGGCCATGAGACTTAGACCTGAGTGCAAAAATGGAGGCTCTAGCCCCTTCCAGAGCTGAGATATCGAAACTCAAAAATTCGGCCCGAAAAAAAAACGACAGTGGTACCCCTTACGTTTTTTTTTGGGGCGAAAAATTAAGTTTCTCCAATCTTCCCAAATTCTGATAGAGGGCCATGAGACTTAGACCTGAGTGCAAAAATGCAGGTTCTGGCCCCTTCCAGAGCTGAGATATCGAAACTCAAAAATTCGGCCCGAAAAAAAAACGACAGTGGTACCCCTTACGTTTTTTTTTGGGGCGAAAAATTAAGTTTCTCCAATCTTCCCAAATTCTGATAGAGGGCCATGAGACTTAGACCTGAGTGCAAAAATGGAGGCTCTAGCCCCTTCCAGAGCTGAGATATCGAAACTCAAAAATTCGGCCCGAAAAAAAAACGACAGTGGTACCCCTTACGTTTTTTTTTTGGGGCGAAAAATTAAGTTTCTCCAATCTTCCCAAATTCTGATAGAGGGCCATGAGACTTAGACCTGAGTGCAAAAATGGAGGCTCTAGCCCCTTCCAGAGCTGAGATATCGAAACTCAAAAATTCGGCCCGAAAAAAAAACGACAGTGGTACCCCTTACGTTTTTTTTTTTGGGCGAAAAATTAAGTTTCTCCAATCTTCCCAAATTCTGATAGAGGGCCATGAGACTTAGACCTGAGTGCAAAAATGGAGGTTCTAGCCCCTTCCAGAGCTGAGATATCGAAACTCAAAAATTCGGCCCGAAAAAAAAAAAACGACAGTGGTACCCCTTACGTTTTTTTTTTTTGGGCGAAAAATTAAGTTTCTCCAATCTTCCCAAATTCTGATAGAGGGCCATGAGACTTAGACCTGAGTGCAAAAATTGAGGCTCTAGCCCCTTCCAGAGCTGAGATATCGAAACTTAAAAATTCGGCCCGAAAAAAAAACGACAGTGGTACCCCTTACGTTTTTTTTTTGGGGCGAAAAATTAAGTTTCTCCAATCTTCCCAAATTCTGATAGAGGGCCATGAGACTTAGACCTGAGTGCAAAAATGGAGGTTCTAGCCCCTTCCAGAGCTGAGATATCGAAACTCAAAAATTCGGCCCGAAAAAAAAAAACGACAGTGGTACCCCTTACGTTTTTTTTTTTTGGGCGAAAAATTAAGTTTCTCCAATCTTCCCAAATTCTGATAGAGGGCCATGAGACTTAGACCTGAGTGCAAAAATGGAGGTTCTAGCCCCTTCCAAAGCTGAGATATCGAAACTCAAAAATTCGGCCCGAAAAAAAAACGACAGTGGTACCCCTTACGTTTTTTTTTTTGGGCGAAAAATTAAGTTTCTCCAATCTTCCCAAATTCTGATAGAGGGCCATGAGACTTAGACCTGAGTGCAAAAATGGAGGTTCTAGCCCCTTCCAGAGCTGAGATATCGAAACTCAAAAATTCGGCCCGAAAAAAAAAAACGACAGTGGTACCCCTTACGTTTTTTTTTTGGGCGAAAAATTAAGTTTCTCCAATCTTCCCAAATTCTGATAGAGGGCCATGAGACTTAGACCTGAGTGCAAAAATTGAGGCTCTAGCCCCTTCCAGAGCTGAGATATCGAAACTTAAAAATTCGGCCCGAAAAAAAAACGACAGTGGTACCCCTTACGTTTTTTTTTTTGGGCGAAAAATTAAGTTTCTCCAATCTTCCCAAATTCTGATAGAGGGCCATGAGACTTAGACCTGAGTGCAAAAATGGAGGTTCTAGCCCCTTCCAGAGCTGAGATATCGAAACTCAAAAATTCGGCCCGAAAAAAAAAAACGACAGTGGTACCCCTTACGTTTTTTTTTTGGGCGAAAAATTAAGTTTCTCCAATCTTCCCAAATTCTGATAGAGGGCCATGAGACTTAGACCTGATTGCAAAAATTGAGGCTCTAGCCCCTTCCAGAGCTGAGATATCGAAACTCAAAAATTCGGCCCGAAAAAAAAACGACAGTGGTACCCCTTACGTTTTTTTTTTGGGCGAAAAGCTAAGTTTCTCCAATCTTCCCAAATTCTGATAGAGGGCCATGAGACTTAGACCTGAGTGCAAAAATGGATGTTCTAGCCCCTTCCAGAGCTGAGATATCGAAACTCAAAAATTCGGCCCGAAAAAAAAAAAACGACAGTGGTACCCCTTACGTTTTTTTTTTTTGGGCGAAAAATTAAGTTTCTCCAATCTTCCCAAATTCTGATAGAGGGCCATGAGACTTAGACCTGAGTGCAAAAATTGAGGCTCTAGCCCCTTCCAGAGCTGAGATATCGAAACTTAAAAATTCGGCCCGAAAAAAAAACGACAGTGGTACCCCTTACGTTTTTTTTTTGGGCGAAAAATTAAGTTTCTCCAATCTTCCCAAATTCTGATAGAGGGCCATGAGACTTAGACCTGAGTGCAAAAATGGAGGTTCTAGCCCCTTCCAGAGCTGAGATATCGAAACTCAAAAATTCGGCCCGAAAAAAAAACGACAGTGGTACCCCTTACGTTTTTTTTGGGGCGAAAAATTAAGTTTCTCCAATCTTCCCAAATTCTGATAGAGGGCCATGAGATTAGACCTGAGTGAAAAAATGGAGGTTCTAGCCCCTTCCAGAGCTGAGATATCGAAACTCAAAAATTCGGCCCGAAAAAAAAACGACAGTGGTACCCCTTACGTTTTTTTTTTTTGGGCGAAAAATTAAGTTTCTCCAATCTTCCCAAATTCTGATAGAGGGCCATGAGACTTAGACCTGAGTGCAAAAATGGAGGCTCTAGCCCCTTCCAGAGCTGAGATATCGAAACTCAAAAATTCGGCCCGAAAAAAAAACGACAGTGGTACCCCTTACGTTTTTTTTTTGGGCGAAAAATTAAGTTTCTCCAATCTTCCCAAATTCTGATAGAGGGCCATGAGACTTAGACCTGAGTGCAAAAATGGAGGCTCTAGCCCCTTCCAGAGCTGAGATATCGAAACTCAAAAATTCGGCCCGAAAAAAAAACGACAGTGGTACCCCTTACGTTTTTTTTTTTGGGCGAAAAATTAAGTTTCTCCAATCTTCCCAAATTCTGATAGAGGGCCATGAGACTTAGACCTGAGTGCAAAAATGGAGGTTCTAGCCCCTTCCAGAGCTGAGATATCGAAACTCAAAAATTCGGCCCGAAAAAAAAAAAACGACAGTGGTACCCCTTACGTTTTTTTTTTTTGGGCGAAAAATTAAGTTTCTCCAATCTTCCCAAATTCTGAAAGAGGGCCATGAGACTTAGACCTGAGTGCAAAAATTGAGGCTCTAGCCCCTTCCAGAGCTGAGATATCGAAACTTAAAAATTCGGCCCGAAAAAAAAACGACAGTGGTACCCCTTACGTTTTTTTTTTGGGGCGAAAAATTAAGTTTCTCCAATCTTCCCAAATTCTGATAGAGGGCCATGAGACTTAGACCTGAGTGCAAAAATGGAGGTTCTAGCCCCTTCCAAAGCTGAGATATCGAAACTCAAAAATTCGGCCCGAAAAAAAAACGACAGTGGTACCCCTTACGTTTTTTTTTTTGGGCGAAAAATTAAGTTTCTCCAATCTTCCCAAATTCTGATAGAGGGCCATGAGACTTAGACCTGAGTGCAAAAATGGAGGTTCTAGCCCCTTCCAGAGCTGAGATATCGAAACTCAAAAATTCGGCCCGAAAAAAAAAAAACGACAGTGGTACCCCTTACGTTTTTTTTTTTGGGCGAAAAATTAAGTTTCTCCAATCTTCCCAAATTCTGATAGAGGGCCATGAGACTTAGACCTGAGTGCAAAAATTGAGGCTCTAGCCCCTTCCAGAGCTGAGATATCGAAACTTAAAAATTCGGCCCGAAAAAAAAACGACAGTGGTACCCCTTACGTTTTTTTTTTTGGGCGAAAAATTAAGTTTCTCCAATCTTCCCAAATTCTGATAGAGGGCCATGAGACTTAGACCTGAGTGCAAAAATGGAGGTTCTAGCCCCTTCCAGAGCTGAGATATCGAAACTCAAAAATTCGGCCCGAAAAAAAAAAACGACAGTGGTACCCCTTACGTTTTTTTTTTGGGCGAAAAATTAAGTTTCTCCAATCTTCCCAAATTCTGATAGAGGGCCATGAGACTTAGACCTGAGTGCAAAAATTGAGGCTCTAGCCCCTTCCAGAGCTGAGATATCGAAACTCAAAAATTCGGCCCGAAAAAAAAACGACAGTGGTACCCCTTACGTTTTTTTTTTGGGGCGAAAAATTAAGTTTCTCCAATCTTCCCAAATTCTGATAGAGGGCCATGAGACTTAGACCTGAGTGCAAAAATGGAGGCTCTAGCCCCTTCCAGAGCTGAGATATCGAAACTCAAAAATTCGGCCCGAAAAAAAAACGACAGTGGTACCCCTTACGTTTTTTTTTTTGGGCGAAAAATTAAGTTTCTCCAATCTTCCCAAATTCTGATAGAGGGCCATGAGACTTAGACCTGAGTGCAAAAATGGAGGTTCTAGCCCCTTCCAGAGCTGAGATATCGAAACTCAAAAATTCGGCCCGAAAAAAAAAAAACGACAGTGGTACCCCTTACGTTTTTTTTTTTTGGGCGAAAAATTAAGTTTCTCCAATCTTCCCAAATTCTGATAGAGGGCCATGAGACTTAGACCTGAGTGCAAAAATTGAGGCTCTAGCCCCTTCCAGAGCTGAGATATCGAAACTTAAAAATTCGGCCCGAAAAAAAAACGACAGTGGTACCCCTTACGTTTTTTTTTTGGGGCGAAAAATTAAGTTTCTCCAATCTTCCCAAATTCTGATAGAGGGCCATGAGACTTAGACCTGAGTGCAAAAATGGAGGTTCTAGCCCCTTCCAGAGCTGAGATATCGAAACTCAAAAATTCGGCCCGAAAAAAAAAAACGACAGTGGTACCCCTTACGTTTTTTTTTTTTGGGCGAAAAATTAAGTTTCTCCAATCTTCCCAAATTCTGATAGAGGGCCATGAGACTTAGACCTGAGTGCAAAAATGGAGGTTCTAGCCCCTTCCAAAGCTGAGATATCGAAACTCAAAAATTCGGCCCGAAAAAAAAACGACAGTGGTACCCCTTACGTTTTTTTTTTTGGGCGAAAAATTAAGTTTCTCCAATCTTCCCAAATTCTGATAGAGGGCCATGAGACTTAGACCTGAGTGCAAAAATGGAGGTTCTAGCCCCTTCCAGAGCTGAGATATCGAAACTCAAAAATTCGGCCCGAAAAAAAAAAACGACAGTGGTACCCCTTACGTTTTTTTTTTTGGGCGAAAAATTAAGTTTCTCCAATCTTCCCAAATTCTGATAGAGGGCCATGAGACTTAGACCTGAGTGCAAAAATTGAGGCTCTAGCCCCTTCCAGAGCTGAGATATCGAAACTTAAAAATTCGGCCCGAAAAAAAAACGACAGTGGTACCCCTTACGTTTTTTTTTTTGGGCGAAAAATTAAGTTTCTCCAATCTTCCCAAATTCTGATAGAGGGCCATGAGACTTAGACCTGAGTGCAAAAATGGAGGTTCTAGCCCCTTCCAGAGCTGAGATATCGAAACTCAAAAATTCGGCCCGAAAAAAAAAACGACAGTGGTACCCCTTACGTTTTTTTTTTGGGCGAAAAATTAAGTTTCTCCAATCTTCCCAAATTCTGATAGAGGGCCATGAGACTTAGACCTGAGTGCAAAAATTGAGGCTCTAGCCCCTTCCAGAGCTGAGATATCGAAACTCAAAAATTCGGCCCGAAAAAAAAACGACAGTGGTACCCCTTATGTTTTTTTTTTTGGGCGAAAAGCTAAGTTTCTCCAATCTTCCCAAATTCTGATAGAGGGCCATGAGACTTAGACCTGAGTGCAAAAATGGATGTTCTAGCCCCTTCCAGAGCTGAGATATCGAAACTCAAAAATTCGGCCCGAAAAAAAAAAAACGACAGTGGTACCCCTTACGTTTTTTTTTTTTGGGCGAAAAATTAAGTTTCTCCAATCTTCCCAAATTCTGATAGAGGGCCATGAGACTTAGACCTGAGTGCAAAAATTGAGGCTCTAGCCCCTTCCAGAGCTGAGATATCGAAACTTAAAAATTCGGCCCGAAAAAAAAACGACAGTGGTACCCCTTACGTTTTTTTTTTGGGCGAAAAATTAAGTTTCTCCAATCTTCCCAAATTCTGATAGAGGGCCATGAGACTTAGACCTGAGTGCAAAAATGGAGGTTCTAGCCCCTTCCAGAGCTGAGATATCGAAACTCAAAAATTCGGCCCGAAAAAAAAACGACAGTGGTACCCCTTACGCTTTTTTTGGGGCGAAAAATTAAGTTTCTCCAATCTTCCCAAATTCTGATAGAGGGCCATGAGATTAGACCTGAGTGAAAAAATGGAGGTTCTAGCCCCTTCCAGAGCTGAGATATCGAAACTCAAAAATTCGGCCCGAAAAAAAAACGACAGTGGTACCCCTTACGTTTTTTTTTTTGGGCGAAAAATTAAGTTTCTCCAATCTTCCCAAATTCTGATAGAGGGCCATGAGACTTAGACCTGAGTGCAAAAATGGAGGCTCTAGCCCCTTCCAGAGCTGAGATATCGAAACTCAAAAATTCGGCCCGAAAAAAAAACGACAGTGGTACCCCTTACGTTTTTTTTTTGGGCGAAAAATTAAGTTTCTCCAATCTTCCCAAATTCTGATAGAGGGCCATGAGACTTAGACCTGAGTGCAAAAATGGAGGCTCTAGCCCCTTCCAGAGCTGAGATATCGAAACTCAAAAATTCGGCCCGAAAAAAAAACGACAGTGGTACCCCTTACGTTTTTTTTTTTGGGCGAAAAATTAAGTTTCTCCAATCTTCCCAAATTCTGATAGAGGGCCATGAGACTTAGACCTGAGTGCAAAAATGGAGGTTCTAGCCCCTTCCAGAGCTGAGATATCGAAACTCAAAAATTCGGCCCGAAAAAAAAAAAACGACAATGGTACCCCTTACGTTTTTTTTTTTTGGGCGAAAAATTAAGTTTCTCCAATCTTCCCAAATTCTGATAGAGGGCCATGAGACTTAGACCTGAGTGCAAAAATTGAGGCTCTAGCCCCTTCCAGAGCTGAGATATCGAAACTTAAAAATTCGGCCCGAAAAAAAAACGACAGTGGTACCCCTTACGTTTTTTTTTTGGGGCGAAAAATTAAGTTTCTCCAATCTTCCCAAATTCTGATAGAGGGCCATGAGACTTAGACCTGAGTGCAAAAATGGAGGTTCTAGCCCCTTCCAAAGCTGAGATATCGAAACTCAAAAATTCGGCCCGAAAAAAAAACGACAGTGGTACCCCTTACGTTTTTTTTTTTGGGCGAAAAATTAAGTTTCTCCAATCTTCCCAAATTCTGATAGAGGGCCATGAGACTTAGACCTGAGTGCAAAAATGGAGGTTCTAGCCCCTTCCAGAGCTGAGATATCGAAACTCAAAAATTCGGCCCGAAAAAAAAAAAACGACAGTGGTACCCCTTACGTTTTTTTTTTTGGGCGAAAAATTAAGTTTCTCCAATCTTCCCAAATTCTGATAGAGGGCCATGAGACTTAGACCTGAGTGCAAAAATTGAGGCTCTAGCCCCTTCCAGAGCTGAGATATCGAAACTTAAAAATTCGGCCCGAAAAAAAAACGACAGTGGTACCCCTTACGTTTTTTTTTTTGGGCGAAAAATTAAGTTTCTCCAATCTTCCCAAATTCTGATAGAGGGCCATGAGACTTAGACCTGAGTGCAAAAATGGAGGTTCTAGCCCCTTCCAGAGCTGAGATATCGAAACTCAAAAATTCGGCCCGAAAAAAAAAAAACGACAGTGGTACCCCTTACGTTTTTTTTTTGGGCGAAAAATTAAGTTTCTCCAATCTTCCCAAATTCTGATAGAGGGCCATGAGACTTAGACCTGAGTGCAAAAATTGAGGCTCTAGCCCCTTCCAGAGCTGAGATATCGAAACTCAAAAATTCGGCCCGAAAAAAAAACGACAGTGGTACCCCTTACGTTTTTTTTTTTGGGCGAAAAGCTAAGTTTGTCCAATCTTCCCAAATTCTGATAGAGGGCCATGAGACTTAGACCTGAGTGCAAAAATGGATGTTCTAGCCCCTTCCAGAGCTGAGATATCGAAACTCAAAAATTCGGCCCGAAAAAAAAAACGACAGTGGTACCCCTTACGTTTTTTTTTTTGGGCGAAAAATTAAGTTTCTCCAATCTTCCCAAATTCTGATAGAGGGCCATGAGACTTAGACCTGAGTGCAAAAATTGAGGCTCTAGCCCCTTCCAGAGCTGAGATATCGAAACTTAAAAATTCGGCCCGAAAAAAAAACGACAGTGGTACCCCTTACGTTTTTTTTTTTGGGCGAAAAATTAAGTTTCTCCAATCTTCCCAAATTCTGATAGAGGGCCATGAGACTTAGACCTGAGTGCAAAAATGGAGGTTCTAGCCCCTTCCAGAGCTGAGATATCGAAACTCAAAAATTCGGCCCGAAAAAAAAACGACAGTGGTACCCCTTACGTTTTTTTTGGGGCGAAAAATTAAGTTTCTCCAATCTTCCCAAATTCTGATAGAGGGCCATGAGACTTAGACCTGAGTGAAAAAATGGAGGTTCTAGCCCCTTCCAGAGCTGAGATATCGAAACTCAAAAATTCGGCCCGAAAAAAAAACGACAGTGGTACCCCTTACGTTTTTTTTTTTTGGGCGAAAAATTAAGTTTCTCCAATCTTCCCAAATTCTGATAGAGGGCCATGAGACTTAGACCTGAGTGCAAAAATGGAGGCTCTAGCCCCTTCCAGAGCTGAGATATCGAAACTCAAAAATTCGGCCCGAAAAAAAAAACGACAGTGGTACCCCTTACGTTTTTTTTTTTGGGCGAAAAATTAAGTTTCTCCAATCTTCCCAAATTCTGATAGAGGGCCATGAGACTTAGACCTGAGTGCAAAAATTGAGGCTCTAGCCCCTTCCAGAGCTGAGATATCGAAACTCAAAAATTCGGCCCGAAAAAAAAACGACAGTGGTACCCCTTACGTTTTTTTTTGGGGCGAAAAATTAAGTTTCTCTAATCTTCCAAAATTCTGATAGAGGGCCATGAGACTTAGACCTGAGTGCAAAAATGGAGGTTCTAGCCCCTTCCAGAGCTGAGATATCGAAACTCAAAAATTCGGCCCGAAAAAAAAAACGACAGTGGTACAACTTACGTTTTTTTTTTGGGCGAAAAATTAAGTTTCTCCAATCTTCCCAAATTCTGATAGAGGGCCATGAGACTTAGACCTGAGTGCAAAAATGGAGGTTCTAGCCCCTTCCAGAGCTGAGATATCGAAACTCAAAAATTCGGCCCGAAAAAAAAACGACAGTGGTACCCCTTATGTTTTTTTTTTTGGGCGAAAAATTAAGTTTCTCCAATCTTCCCAAATTCTGATAGAGGGCCATGAGACTTAGACCTGAGTGCAAAAATGGAGGTTCTAGCCCCTTCCAGAGCTGAGATATCGAAACTCAAAAATTCGGCCCGAAAAAAAAAAAACGACAGTGGTACCCCTTACGTTTTTTTTTTTGGGCAAAAAATTAAGTTTCTCCAATCTTCCCAAATTCTGATAGAGGGCCATGAGACTTAGACCTGAGTGCAAAAATTGAGGCTCTAGCCCCTTCCAGAGCTGAGATATCGAAACTTAAAAATTCGGCCCGAAAAAAAAACGACAGTGGTACCCCTTACGTTTTTTTTTTGGGGCGAAAAATTAAGTTTCTCCAATCTTCCCAAATTCTGATAGAGGGCCATGAGACTTAGACCTGAGTGCAAAAATGGAGGTTCTAGCCCCTTCCAGAGCTGAGATATCGAAACTCAAAAATTCGGCCCGAAAAAAAAACGACAGTGGTACCCCTTACGTTTTTTTTTTTTGGGCGAAAAATTAAGTTTCTCCAATCTTCCCAAATTCTGATAGAGGGCCATGAGACTTAGACCTGAGTGCAAAAATGGAGGTTCTAGCCCCTTCCAGAGCTGAGATATTGAAACTCAAAAATTCGGCCCGAAAAAAAAAAAACGACAGTGGTACCCCGTACGTTTTTTTTTTTGGGCGAAAAATTAAGTTTCTCCAATCTTCCCAAATTCTGATAGAGGGCCATGAGACTTAGACCTGAGTGCAAAAATTGAGGCTCTAGCCCCTTCAAGAGCTGAGATATCGAAACTTAAAAATTCGGCCCGAAAAAAAAACGACAGTGGTACCCCTTACGTTTTTTTTTTTGGGCGAAAAGCTAAGTTTCTCCAATCTTCCCAAATTCTGATAGAGGGCCATGAGACTTAGACCTGAGTGCAAAAATGGATGTTCTAGCCCCTTCCAGAGCTGAGATATCGAAACTCAAAAATTCGGCCCGAAAAAAAAAAACGACAGTGGTACCCCTTACGTTTTTTTTTTGGGCGAAAAATTAAGTTTCTCCAATCTTCCCAAATTCTGATAGAGGGCCATGAGACTTAGACCTGAGTGCAAAAATTGAGGCTCTAGCCCCTTCCAGAGCTGAGATATCGAAACTTAAAAATTCGGCCCGAAAAAAAAAACGACAGTGGTACCCCTTACGTTTTTTTTTTGGGCGAAAAATTAAATTTCTCCAATCTTCCCAAATTCTGATAGAGGGCCATGAGACTTAGACCTGAGTGCAAAAATGGAGGTTCTAGCCCCTTCCAGAGCTGAGATATCGAAACTCAAAAATTCGGCCCGAAAAAAAAACGACAGTGGTACCCCTTACGTTTTTTTTTGGGGCGAAAAATTAAGTTTCTCCAATCTTCCCAAATTCTGATAGAGGGCCATGAGACTTAGACCTGAGTGCAAAAATGGAGGTTCTAGCCCCTTCCAGAGCTGAGATATCGAAACTCAAAAATTCGGCCCGAAAAAAAAACGACAGTGGTACCCCTTACGTTTTTTTTGGGGCGAAAAATTAAGTTTCTCCAATCTTCCCAAATTCTGATAGAGGGCCATGAGACTTAGACCTGAGTGCAAAAATGGAGGCTCTAGCCCCTTCCAGAGCTGAGATATCGAAACTCAAAAATTCGGCCCGAAAAAAAAACGACAGTGGTACCCCTTACGTTTTTTTTTGGGCGAAAAATTAAGTTTCTCCAATCTTCCCACATTCTGATAGAGGGCCATGAGACTTAGACCTGAGTCAAAAAATGGAGGTTCTAGCCACTTCCAGAGTTGAGATATCGAAACTCAAAAATTCGGCCCGAAAAAAAAACGACAGTGGTACCCCTTACGTTTTTTTTTTTGGGCGAAAAATTAAGTTTCTCCAATCTTCCCAAATTCTGATAGAGGGCCATGAGACTTAGACCTGAGTGCAAAAATGGAGGTTCTAGCCCCTTCCAGAGCTGAGATATCGAAACTCAAAAATTCGGCCCGAAAAAAAAACGACAGTGGTACCCCTTACGTTTTTTTTTTTTGGGCGAAAAATTAAGTTTCTCCAATCTTCCCAAATTCTGATAGAGGGCCATGAGACTTAGACCTGAGTGCAAAAATGGAGGTTCTAGACCCTTCCAGAGCTGAGATATCGAAACTCAAAAATTCGGCCCGAAAAAAAAACGACAGTGGTACCCCTCACGTTTTTTTTTTTTTGGCGAAAAATTAAGTTTCTCCAATCTTCCCAAATTCTGATAGAGGGCCATGAGACTTAGACCTGAGTGCAAAAATGGAGGTTCTAGCCCCTTCCAGAGCTGAGATATCGAAACTCAAAAATTCGGCCCGAAAAAAAAACGACAGTGGTACCCCTTACGTTTTTTTTTTTTGGGCGAAAAATTAAGTTTCTCCAATCTTCCCAAATTCTGATAGAGGGCCATGAGACTTAGACCTGAGTGCAAAAATGGAGGCTCTAGCCCCTTCCAGAGCTGAGATATCGAAACTCAAAAATTCGGCCCGAAAAAAAAACGACAGTGGTACCCCTTACGTTTTTTTTTTGGGCGAAAAATTAAGTTTCTCCAATCTTCCCAAATTCTGATAGAGGGCCATGAGACTTAGACCTGAGTGCAAAAATGGAGGTTCTAGCCCCTTCCAGAGCTGAGATATCGAAACTCAAAAATTCGGCCCGAAAAAAAAACGACAGTGGTACCCCTTACGTTTTTTTTTTTGGGCGAAAAATTAAGTTTCTCCAATCTTCCCAAATTCTGATAGAGGGCCATGAGACTTAGACCTGAGTGCAAAAATGGAGGTTCTAGCCCCTTCCAGAGCTGAGATATCGAAACTCAAAAATTCGGCCCGAAAAAAAAACGACAGTGGTACCCCTTACGTTTTTTTTTTTTGGCGAAAAATTAAGTTTCTCCAATCTTCCCAAATTCTGATAGAGGGCCATGAGACTTAGACCTGAGTGCAAAAATGGAGGTTCTAGTCCCTTCCAGAGCTGAGATATCGAAACTCAAAAATTCGGCCCGAAAAAAAAAAACGACAGTGGTACCCCTTACGTTTTTTTTTTGGGCGAAAAATTAAGTTTCTCCAATCTTCCCAAATTCTGATAGAGGGCCATGAGACTTAGACCTGAGTGCAAAAATTGAGGCTCTAGCCCCTTCCAGAGCTGAGATATCGAAACTCAAAAATTCGGCCCGAAAAAAAAACGACAGTGGTACCCCTTACGTTTTTTTTTTTGGGCGAAAAGCTAAGTTTCTCCAATCTTCCCAAATTCTGATAGAGGGCCATGAGACTTAGACCTGAGTGCAAAAATGGATGTTCTAGCCCCTTCCAGAGCTGAGATATCGAAACTCAAAAATTCGGCCCGAAAAAAAAAACGACAGTGGTACCCCTTACGTTTTTTTTTTTGGGCGAAAAATTAAGTTTCTCCAATCTTCCCAAATTCTGATAGAGGGCCATGAGACTTAGACCTGAGTGCAAAAATTGAGGCTCTAGCCCCTTCCAGAGCTGAGATATCGAAACTTAAAAATTCGGCCCGAAAAAAAAACGACAGTGGTACCCCTTACGTTTTTTTTTTGGGCGAAAAATTAAGTTTCTCCAATCTTCCCAAATTCTGATAGAGGGCCATGAGACTTAGACCTGAGTGCAAAAATGGAGGTTCTAGCCCCTTCCAGAGCTGAGATATCGAAACTCAAAAATTCGGCCCGAAAAAAAAACGACAGTGGTACCCCTTACGTTTTTTTTGGGGCGAAAAATTAAGTTTCTCCAATCTTCCCAAATTCTGATAGAGGGCCATGAGATTAGACCTGAGTGAAAAAATGGAGGTTCTAGCCCCTTCCAGAGCTGAGATATCGAAACTCAAAAATTCGGCCCGAAAAAAAAACGACAGTGGTACCCCTTACGTTTTTTTTTTTTGGGCGAAAAATTAAGTTTCTCCAATCTTCCCAAATTCTGATAGAGGGCCATGAGACTTAGACCTGAGTGCAAAAATGGAGGCTCTAGCCCCTTCCAGAGCTGAGATATCGAAACTCAAAAATTCGGCCCGAAAAAAAAAACGACAGTGGTACCCCTTACGTTTTTTTTTTTGGGCGAAAAATTAAGTTTCTCCAATCTTCCCAAATTCTGATAGAGGGCCATGAGACTTAGACCTGAGTGCAAAAATGGAGGTTCTAGCCCCTTCCAGAGCTGAGATATCGAAACTCAAAAATTCGGCCCGAAAAAAAAACGACAGTGGTACCCCTTACGTTTTTTTTTTTTGGGGCGAAAAATTAAGTTTCTCCAATCTTCCCAAATTCTGATAGAGGGCCATGAGACTTAGACCTGAGTGCAAAAATGGAGGTTCTAGCCCCTTCCAGAGCTGAGATATCGAAACTCAAAAATTCGGCCCGAAAAAAAAACGACAGTGGTACCCCTTACGTTTTTTTTTTTGGGCGAAAAATTAAGTTTCTCCAATCTTCCCAAATTCTGATAGAGGGCCATGAGACTTAGACCTGAGTGCAAAAATGGAGGTTCTAGCCCCTTCCAGAGCTGAGATATCGAAACTCAAAAATTCGGCCCGAAAAAAAAAAAACGACAGTGGTACCCCTTACGTTTTTTTTTTTTTGGGCGAAAAATTAAGTTTCTCCAATCTTCCCAAATTCTGATAGAGGGCCATGAGACTTAGACCTGAGTGCAAAAATTGAGGCTCTAGCCCCTTCCAGAGCTGAGATATCGAAACTTAAAAATTCGGCCCGAAAAAAAAACGACAGTGGTACCCCTTACGTTTTTTTTTTGGGGCGAAAAATTAAGTTTCTCCAATCTTCCCAAATTCTGATAGAGGGCCATGAGACTTAGACCTGAGTGCAAAAATGGAGGTTCTAGCCCCTTCCAAAGCTGAGATATCGAAACTCAAAAATTCGGCCCGAAAAAAAAACGACAGTGGTACCCCTTACGTTTTTTTTTTTGGGCGAAAAATTAAGTTTCTCCAATCTTCCCAAATTCTGATAGAGGGCCATGAGACTTAGACCTGAGTGCAAAAATGGAGGTTCTAGCCCCTTCCAGAGCTGAGATATCGAAACTCAAAAATTCGGCCCGAAAAAAAAAAACGACAGTGGTACCCCTTACGTTTTTTTTTTTGGGCGAAAAATTAAGTTTCTCCAATCTTCCCAAATTCTGATAGAGGGCCATGAGACTTAGACCTGAGTGCAAAAATTGAGGCTCTAGCCCCTTCCAGAGCTGAGATATCGAAACTTAAAAATTCGGCCCGAAAAAAAAACGACAGTGGTACCCCTTACGTTTTTTTTTTTGGGCGAAAAGCTAAGTTTCTCCAATCTTCCCAAATTCTGATAGAGGGCCATGAGACTTAGACCTGAGTGCAAAAATGGATGTTCTAGCCCCTTCCAGAGCTGAGATATCGAAACTCAAAAATTCGGCCCGAAAAAAAAAAACGACAGTGGTACCCCTTACGTTTTTTTTTTTGGGCGAAAAATTAAGTTTCTCCAATCTTCCCAAATTCTGATAGAGGACCATGAGACTTAGACCTGAGTGCAAAAATTGAGGCTCTAGCCCCTTCCAGAGCTGAGATATCGAAACTTAAAAATTCGGCCCGAAAAAAAAACGACAGTGGTACCCCTTACGTTTTTTTTTTGGGCGAAAAATTAAGTTTCTCCAATCTTCCCAAATTCTGATAGAGGGCCATGAGACTTAGACCTGAGTGCAAAAATGGAGGTTCTAGCCCCTTCCAGAGCTGAGATATCGAAACTCAAAAATTCGGCCCGAAAAAAAAACGACAGTGGTACCCCTTACGTTTTTTTTGGGGCGAAAAATTAAGTTTCTCCAATCTTCCCAAATTCTGATAGAGGGCCATGAGACTTAGACCTGAGTGAAAAAATGGAGGTTCTAGCCCCTTCCAGAGCTGAGATATCGAAACTCAAAAATTCGGCCCGAAAAAAAAACGACAGTGGTACCCCTTACGTTTTTTTTTTTTGGGCGAAAAATTAAGTTTCTCCAATCTTCCCAAATTCTGATAGAGGGCCATGAGACTTAGACCTGAGTGCAAAAATGGAGGCTCTAGCCCCTTCCAGAGCTGAGATATCGAAACTCAAAAATTCGGCCCGAAAAAAAAAACGACAGTGGTACCCCTTACGTTTTTTTTTTTGGGCGAAAAATTAAGTTTCTCCAATCTTCCCAAATTCTGATAGAGGGCCATGAGACTTAGACCTGAGTGCAAAAATTGAGGCTCTAGCCCCTTCCAGAGCTGAGATATCGAAACTCAAAAATTCGGCCCGAAAAAAAAACGACAGTGGTACCCCTTACGTTTTTTTTTGGGGCGAAAAATTAAGTTTCTCTAATCTTCCAAAATTCTGATAGAGGGCCATGAGACTTAGACCTGAGTGCAAAAATGGAGGTTCTAGCCCCTTCCAGAGCTGAGATATCGAAACTCAAAAATTCGGCCCGAAAAAAAACGACAGTGGTACCCCTTACGTTTTTTTTTTGGGCGAAAAATTAAGTTTCTCCAATCTTCCCAAATTCTGATAGAGGGCCATGAGACTTAGACCTGAGTGCAAAAATGGAGGTTCTAGCCCCTTCCAGAGCTGAGATATCGAAACTCAAAAATTCGGCCCGAAAAAAAAAACGACAGTGGTACAACTTACGTTTTTTTTTTGGGCGAAAAATTAAGTTTCTCCAATCTTCCCAAATTCTGATAGAGGGCCATGAGACTTAGACCTGAGTGCAAAAATGGAGGTTCTAGCCCCTTCCAGAGCTGAGATATCGAAACTCAAAAATTCGGCCCGAAAAAAAAACGACAGTGGTACCCCTTATGTTTTTTTTTTTTGGGCGAAAAATTAAGTTTCTCCAATCTTCCCAAATTCTGATAGAGGGCCATGAGACTTAGACCTGAGTGCAAAAATGGAGGTTCTAGCCCCTTCCAGAGCTGAGATATCGAAACTCAAAAATTCGGCCCGAAAAAAAAAAACGACAGTGGTACCCCTTACGTTTTTTTTTTTTGGGCAAAAAATTAAGTTTCTCCAATCTTCCCAAATTCTGATAGAGGGCCATGAGACTTAGACCTGAGTGCAAAAATTGAGGCTCTAGCCCCTTCCAGAGCTGAGATATCGAAACTTAAAAATTCGGCCCGAAAAAAAAACGACAGTGGTACCCCTTACGTTTTTTTTTTGGGGCGAAAAATTAAGTTTCTCCAATCTTCCCAAATTCTGATAGAGGGCCATGAGACTTAGACCTGAGTGCAAAAATGGAGGTTCTAGCCCCTTCCAGAGCTGAGATATCGAAACTCAAAAATTCGGCCCGAAAAAAAAACGACAGTGGTACCCCTTACGTTTTTTTTTTTTGGGCGAAAAATTAAGTTTCTCCAATCTTCCCAAATTCTGATAGAGGGCCATGAGACTTAGACCTGAGTGCAAAAATGGAGGTTCTAGCCCCTTCCAGAGCTGAGATATTGAAACTCAAAAATTCGGCCCGAAAAAAAAAAAACGACAGTGGTACCCCTTACGTTTTTTTTTTTGGGCGAAAAATTAAGTTTCTCCAATCTTCCCAAATTCTGATAGAGGGCCATGAGACTTAGACCTGAGTGCAAAAATTGAGGCTCTAGCCCCTTCCAGAGCTGAGATATCGAAACTTAAAAATTCGGCCCGAAAAAAAAACGACAGTGGTACCCCTTACGTTTTTTTTTTTTGGGCGAAAAGCTAAGTTTCTCCAATCTTCCCAAATTCTGATAGAGGGCCATGAGACTTAGACCTGAGTGCAAAAATGGATGTTCTAGCCCCTTCCAGAGCTGAGATATCGAAACTCAAAAATTCGGCCCGAAAAAAAAAAAACGACAGTGGTACCCCTTACGTTTTTTTTTTTGGGCGAAAAATTAAGTTTCTCCAATCTTCCCAAATTCTGATAGAGGGCCATGAGACTTAGACCTGAGTGCAAAAATTGAGGCTCTAGCCCCTTCCAGAGCTGAGATATCGAAACTTAAAAATTCGGCCCGAAAAAAAAAACGACAGTGGTACCCCTTACGTTTTTTTTTTGGGCGAAAAATTAAATTTCTCCAATCTTCCCAAATTCTGATAGAGGGCCATGAGACTTAGACCTGAGTGCAAAAATGGAGGTTCTAGCCCCTTCCAGAGCTGAGATATCGAAACTCAAAAATTCGGCCCGAAAAAAAAACGACAGTGGTACCCCTTACGTTTTTTTTTGGGGCGAAAAATTAAGTTTCTCCAATCTTCCCAAATTCTGATAGAGGGCCATGAGACTTAGACCTGAGTGCAAAAATGGAGGTTCTAGCCCCTTCCAGAGCTGAGATATCGAAACTCAAAAATTCGGCCCGAAAAAAAAACGACAGTGGTACCCCTTACGTTTTTTTTGGGGCGAAAAATTAAGTTTCTCCAATCTTCCCAAATTCTGATAGAGGGCCATGAGACTTAGACCTGAGTGCAAAAATGGAGGCTCTAGCCCCTTCCAGAGCTGAGATATCGAAACTCAAAAATTCGGCCCGAAAAAAAAACGACAGTGGTACCCCTTACGTTTTTTTTTGGGCGAAAAATTAAGTTTCTCCAATCTTCCCACATTCTGATAGAGGGCCATGAGACTTAGACCTGAGTCAAAAAATGGAGGTTCTAGCCCCTTCCAGAGTTGAGATATCGAAACTCAAAAATTCGGCCCGAAAAAAAAACGACAGTGGTACCCCTTACGTTTTTTTTTTTGGGCGAAAAATTAAGTTTCTCCAATCTTCCCAAATTCTGATAGAGGGCCATGAGACTTAGACCTGAGTGCAAAAATGGAGGTTCTAGCCCCTTCCAGAGCTGAGATATCGAAACTCAAAAATTCGGCCCGAAAAAAAAACGACAGTGGTACCCCTTACGTTTTTTTTTTTTGGGCGAAAAATTAAGTTTCTCCAATCTTCCCAAATTCTGATAGAGGGCCATGAGACTTAGACCTGAGTGCAAAAATGGAGGTTCTAGACCCTTCCAGAGCTGAGATATCGAAACTCAAAAATTCGGCCCGAAAAAAAAACGACAGTGGTACCCCTCACGTTTTTTTTTTTTTGGCGAAAAATTAAGTTTCTCCAATCTTCCCAAATTCTGATAGAGGGCCATGAGACTTAGACCTGAGTGCAAAAATGGAGGTTCTAGCCCCTTCCAGAGCTGAGATATCGAAACTCAAAAATTCGGCCCGAAAAAAAAACGACAGTGGTACCCCTTACGTTTTTTTTTTTTGGGCGAAAAATTAAGTTTCTCCAATCTTCCCAAATTCTGATAGAGGGCCATGAGACTTAGACCTGAGTGCAAAAATGGAGGCTCTAGCCCCTTCCAGAGCTGAGATATCGAAACTCAAAAATTCGGCCCGAAAAAAAAACGACAGTGGTACCCCTTACGTTTTTTTTTTGGGCGAAAAATTAAGTTTCTCCAATCTTCCCAAATTCTGATAGAGGGCCATGAGACTTAGACCTGAGTGCAAAAATGGAGGTTCTAGCCCCTTCCAGAGCTGAGATATCGAAACTCAAAAATTCGGCCCGAAAAAAAAACGACAGTGGTACCCCTTACGTTTTTTTTTTTGGGCGAAAAATTAAGTTTCTCCAATCTTCCCAAATTCTGATAGAGGGCCATGAGACTTAGACCTGAGTGCAAAAATGGAGGTTCTAGCCCCTTCCAGAGCTGAGATATCGAAACTCAAAAATTCGGCCCGAAAAAAAAACGACAGTGGTACCCCTTACGTTTTTTTTTTTTGGCGAAAAATTAAGTTTCTCCAATCTTCCCAAATTCTGATAGAGGGCCATGAGACTTAGACCTGAGTGCAAAAATGGAGGTTCTAGTCCCTTCCAGAGCTGAGATATCGAAACTCAAAAATTCGGCCCGAAAAAAAAACGACAGTGGTACCCCTTACGTTTTTTTTTTTTGGCGAAAAATTAAGTTTCTCCAATCTTCCCAAATTCTGATAGAGGGCCATGAGACTTAGACCTGAGTGCAAAAATGGAGGCTCTAGCCCCTTCCAGAGATGAGATATCGAAACTCAAAAATTCGGCCCGAAAAAAAAACGACAGTGGTACCCCTTACGGTTTTTTTTGGGGCGAAAAATTAAGTTTCTCCAATCTTCCCAAATTCTGATAGAGGGCCATGAGACTTAGACCTGATTGCAAAAATGGAGGTTCTAGCCCCTTCCAGAGCTGAGATATCGAAACTCAAAAATTCGGCCCGAAAAAAAAACGACAGTGGTACCCCTTACGTTTTTTTTTTTGGGAGAAAAATTAAGTTTCTCCAATCTTCCCAAATTCTGATAGAGGGCCATGAGACTTAGACCTGAGTGCAAAAATGGAGGTTCTAGCCCCTTCCAGAGCTGAGATATCGAAACTCAAAAATTCGGCCCGAAAAAAAAAACGACAGTGGTACCCCTTACGTTTTTTTTTTGGGCGAAAAATTAAGTTTCTCCAATCTTCCCAAATTCTGATAGAGGGCCATGAGACTTAGACCTGAGTGCAAAAATGGAGGTTCTAGCCCCTTCCAGAGCTGAGATATCGAAACTCAAAAATTCGGCCCGAAAAAAAAACGACAGTGGTACCCCTTACGTTTTTTTTTTTTGGCGAAAAATTAAGTTTCTCCAATCTTCCCAAATTCTGATAGAGGGCCATGAGACTTAGACCTGAGTGCAAAAATGGAGGTTCTAGTCCCTTCCAGAGCTGAGATATCGAAACTCAAAAATTCGGCCCGAAAAAAAAACGACAGTGGTACCCCTTACGTTTTTTTTTTTTGGCGAAAAATTAAGTTTCTCCAATCTTCCCAAATTCTGATAGAGGGCCATGAGACTTAGACCTGAGTGCAAAAATGGAGGCTCTAGCCCCTTCCAGAGATGAGATATCGAAACTCAAAAATTCGGCCCGAAAAAAAAACGACAGTGGTACCCCTTACGGTTTTTTTTGGGGCGAAAAATTAAGTTTCTCCAATCTTCCCAAATTCTGATAGAGGGCCATGAGACTTAGACCTGATTGCAAAAATGGAGGTTCTAGCCCCTTCCAGAGCTGAGATATCGAAACTCAAAAATTCGGCCCGAAAAAAAAACGACAGTGGTACCCCTTACGTTTTTTTTTTTGGGAGAAAAATTAAGTTTCTCCAATCTTCCCAAATTCTGATAGAGGGCCATGAGACTTAGACCTGAGTGCAAAAATGGAGGTTCTAGCCCCTTCCAGAGCTGAGATATCGAAACTCAAAAATTCGGCCCGAAAAAAAAAACGACAGTGGTACCCCTTACGTTTTTTTTTTTGGGCGAAAAATTAAGTTTCTCCAATCTTCCCAAATTCTGATAGAGGGCCATGAGACTTAGACCTGAGTGCAAAAATGGAGGTTCTAGCCCCTTCCAGAGCTGAGATATCGAAACTCAAAAATTCGGCCCGAAAAAAAAAACGACAGTGGTACCCCTTACGTTTTTTTTTTTGGGCGAAAAATTAAGTTTCTCCAATCTTCCCAAATTCTGATAGAGGGCCATGAGACTTAGACCTGAGTGCAAAAATGGAGGCTCTAGCCCCTTCCAGAGCTGAGATATCGAAACTCATAAATTTGGCCCGAAAAAAAAACGACAGTGGTACCCCTTACGTGTTTTTTTTTTGGGCGAAAAATTACGTTTCTCCAATCTTCCCAAATTCTGATAGAGGGCCATGAGACTTAGACCTGAGTGCAAAAATGGAGGTTCTAGCCCCTTCCAGAGCTGAGATATCGAAACTTAAAAATTCGGCACGAAAAAAAAACGACAGTGGTACCCCTTACGTTTTTTTTTTTGGGTGAAAAATTAAGTTTCTCCAATCTTCCCAAATTCTGATAGAGGGCCATGAGACTTAGACCTGAGTGCAAAAATGGAGGTTCTAGCCCCTTCCAGAGCTGAGATATCGAAACTCAAAAATTCGGCCCGAAAAAAAGACGACAGTGGTACCCCTTACGTTTTTTTTTTTTTGGGCGCAAAATTAAGTTTCTCCAATCTTCCCAAATTCTGATAGAGGTTCATGAGACTTAGACCTGAGTGCAAAAATGGAGGTTCTAGCCCCTTCCAGAGCTGAGATATCGAAACTCAAAAATTCGGCCCGAAAAAAAAACGACAGTGGTACCCCTTACGTTTTTTTTTTTGGGCGAAAAATTAAGTTTCTCCAATCTTCCCAAATTCTGATAGAGGGCCATGAGACTTAGACCTGAGTGCAAAAATGGAGGTTCTAGCCCCTTCCAGAGCTGAGATATCGAAACTCAAAAATTCGGCCCGAAAAAAAAACGACAGTGGTACCCCTTACGTTTTTTTTTTGGGCGAAAAATTAAGTTTCTCCAATCTTCCCAAATTCTGATAGAGGGCCATGAGACTTAGACCTGAGTGCAAAAATGGAGGTTCTAGCCCCTTCCAGAGCTGAGATATCGAAACTCAAAAATTCGGCACGAAAAAAAAACGACAGTGGTACCCCTTACGTTTTTTTTTTTGGGTGAAAAATTAAGTTTCTCCAATCTTCCCAAATTCTGATAGAGGGCCATGAGACTTAGACCTGAGTGCAAAAATGGAGGCTCTAGCCCCTTCCAGAGCTGAGATATCGAAACTCAAAAATTTGGCCCGAAAAAAAAAACGACAATGGTACCCCTTACGTTTTTTTTTTTTTGGGCGAAAAATTACATTTCTCCAATCTTCCCAAATTCTGATAGAGGGCCATGAGACTTAGACCTGAGTGCAAAAATGGAGGCTCTAGCCCCTTCCAGAGCTGAGATATCGAAACTCTAAAATTCGGCCCGAAAAAAAAACCACAGTGGTACCCCTTACGTTTTTTTTTTTTTTTGGCGAAAAATTAAGTTTCTCCAATCTTCCCAAATTCTGATAGAGGGCCATGAGACTTAGACCTGAGTGCAAAAATGGAGGTTCTAGCCCCTTCCAGAGCTGAGATATCGAAACTCAAAAATTCGGCCCGAAAAAAAAAACGACAATGGTACCCCTTACGTTTTTTTTTTGGGCGAAAAATTAAGTTTCTCCAATCTTCCCAAATTCTGATAGAGGGCCATGAGACTTAGACCTGAGTGCAAAAATGGAGGCTCTAGCCCCTTCCAGAGCTGAGATATCGAAACTCAAAAATTCGGCCCGAAAAAAAAACGACAGTGGTACCCCTTACGTTTTTTTTTTGGGCGAAAAATTAAGTTTCTCCAATCTTCCCAAATTCTGATAGAGGGCCATGAGACTTAGACCTGAGTGCAAAAATGGAGGCTCTAGCCCCTTCCAGAGCTGAGATATCGAAACTCAAAAATTCGGCCCGAAAAAAAAACGACAGTGGTACCCCTTACGTTTTTTTTTGGGCGAAAAATTAAGTTTCTCCAATCTTCCCACATTCTGATAGAGGGCCATGAGACTTAGACCTGAGTGCAAAAATGGAGGTTCTAGCCCCTTCCAGAGCTGAGATATCGAAACTCAAAAATTCGGCCCGAAAAAAAAACGACAGTGGTACCCCTTACGTTTTTTTTTTGGGCGAAAAATTAAGTTTCTCCAATCTTCCCAAATTCTGATAGAGGGCCATGAGACTTAGACCTGAGTGCAAAAATTGAGGCTCTAGCCCCTTCCAGAGCTGAGATATCGAAACTTAAAAATTCGGCCCGAAAAAAAAACGACAGTGGTACCCCTTACGTTTTTTTTTTTGGGCGAAAAATTAAGTTTCTCCAATCTTCCCAAATTCTGATAGAGGGCCATGAGACTTAGACCTGAGTGCAAAAATGGAGGTTCTAGCCCCTTCCAGAGCTGAGATATCGAAACTCAAAAATTCGGCCCGAAAAAAAAAACGACAGTGGTACCCCTTACGTTTTTTTTTGGGCGAAAAATTAAGTTTCTCCAATCTTCCCAAATTCTGATAGAGGGCCATGAGACTTAGACCTGAGTGCAAAAATTGAGGCTCTAGCCCCTTCCAGAGCTGAGATATCGAAACTCAAAAATTCGGCCCGAAAAAAAAACGACAGTGGTACCCCTTACGTTTTTTTTTTTGGGCGAAAAGCTAAGTTTCTCCAATCTTCCCAAATTCTGATAGAGGGCCATGAGACTTAGACCTGAGTGCAAAAATGGATGTTCTAGCCCCTTCCAGAGCTGAGATATCGAAACTCAAAAATTCGGCCCGAAAAAAAAAAACGACAGTGGTACCCCTTACGTTTTTTTTTTTGGGCGAAAAATTAAGTTTCTCCAATCTTCCCAAATTCTGATAGAGGGCCATGAGACTTAGACCTGAGTGCAAAAATTGAGGCTCTAGCCCCTTCCAGAGCTGAGATATCGAAACTTAAAAATTCGGCCCGAAAAAAAAACGACAGTGGTACCCCTTACGTTTTTTTTTTGGGCGAAAAATTAAGTTTCTCCAATCTTCCCAAATTCTGATAGAGGGCCATGAGACTTAGACCTGAGTGCAAAAATGGAGGTTCTAGCCCCTTCCAGAGCTGAGATATCGAAACTCAAAAATTCGGCCCGAAAAAAAAACGACAGTGGTACCCCTTACGTTTTTTTTGGGGCGAAAAATTAAGTTTCTCCAATCTTCCCAAATTCTGATAGAGGGCCATGAGACTTAGACCTGAGTGCAAAAATGGAGGCTCTAGCCCCTTCCAGAGCTGAGATATCGAAACTCAAAAATTCGGCCCGAAAAAAAAACGACAGTGGTACCCCTTACGTTTTTTTTTTTGGGGCGAAAAATTAAGTTTCTCCAATCTTCCCAAATTCTGATAGAGGGCCATGAGACTTAGACCTGAGTGCAAAAATGGAGGTTCTAGCCCCTTCCAGAGCTGAGATATCGAAACTCAAAAATTCGGCCCGAAAAAAAAACGACAGTGGTACCCCTTACGTTTTTTTTTTTGGGCGAAAAATTAAGTTTCTCCAATCTTCCCAAATTCTGATAGAGGGCCATGAGACTTAGACCTGAGTGCAAAAATGGAGGTTCTAGCCCCTTCCAGAGCTGAGATATCGAAACTCAAAAATTCGGCCCGAAAAAAAAAAACGACAGTGGTACCCCTTACGTTTTTTTTTTTGGGCGAAAAATTAAGTTTCTCCAATCTTCCCAAATTCTGATAGAGGGCCATGAGACTTAGACCTGAGTGCAAAAATTGAGGCTCTAGCCCCTTCCAGAGCTGAGATATCGAAACTTAAAAATTCGGCCCGAAAAAAAAACGACAGTGGTACCCCTTACGTTTTTTTTTTTGGGCGAAAAATTAAGTTTCTCCAATCTTCCCAAATTCTGATAGAGGGCCATGAGACTTAGACCTGAGTGCAAAAATGGAGGTTCTAGCCCCTTCCAGAGCTGAGATATCGAAACTCAAAAATTCGGCCCGAAAAAAAAAACGACAGTGGTACAACTTACGTTTTTTTTTTGGGCGAAAAATTAAGTTTCTCCAATCTTCCCAAATTCTGATAGAGGGCCATGAGACTTAGACCTGAGTGCAAAAATGGAGGTTCTAGCCCCTTCCAGAGCTGAGATATCGAAACTCAAAAATTCGGCCCGAAAAAAAAACGACAGTGGTACCCCTTATGTTTTTTTTTTTTGGGCGAAAAATTAAGTTTCTCCAATCTTCCCAAATTCTGATAGAGGGCCATGAGACTTAGACCTGAGTGCAAAAATGGAGGTTCTAGCCCCTTCCAGAGCTGAGATATCGAAACTCAAAAATTCGGCCCGAAAAAAAAACGACAGTGGTACCCCTTACGTTTTTTTTTTGGGCGAAAAATTAAGTTTCTCCAATCTTCCCAAATTCTGATAGAGGGCCATGAGACTTAGACCTGAGTGCAAAAATGGAGGTTCTAGCCCCTTCCAGAGCTGAGATATCGAAACTCAAAAATTCGGCACGAAAAAAAAACGACAGTGGTACCCCTTACGTTTTTTTTTTTGGGTGAAAAATTAAGTTTCTCCAATCTTCCCAAATTCTGATAGAGGGCCATGAGACTTAGACCTGAGTGCAAAAATGGAGGCTCTAGCCCCTTCCAGAGCTGAGATATCGAAACTCAAAAATTTGGCCCGAAAAAAAAAACGACAATGGTACCCCTTACGTTTTTTTTTTTTGGGCGAAAAATTACATTTCTCCAATCTTCCCAAATTCTGATAGAGGGCCATGAGACTTAGACCTGAGTGCAAAAATGGAGGCTCTAGCCCCTTCCAGAGCTGAGATATCGAAACTCTAAAATTCGGCCCGAAAAAAAAACCACAGTGGTACCCCTTACGTTTTTTTTTTTTTTTGGCGAAAAATTAAGTTTCTCCAATCTTCCCAAATTCTGATAGAGGGCCATGAGACTTAGACCTGAGTGCAAAAATGGAGGTTCTAGCCCCTTCCAGAGCTGAGATATCGAAACTCAAAAATTCGGCCCGAAAAAAAAAACGACAATGGTACCCCTTACGTTTTTTTTTTGGGCGAAAAATTAAGTTTCTCCAATCTTCCCAAATTCTGATAGAGGGCCATGAGACTTAGACCTGAGTGCAAAAATGGAGGCTCTAGCCCCTTCCAGAGCTGAGATATCGAAACTCAAAAATTCGGCCCGAAAAAAAAACGACAGTGGTACCCCTTACGTTTTTTTTTTGGGCGAAAAATTAAGTTTCTCCAATCTTCCCAAATTCTGATAGAGGGCCATGAGACTTAGACCTGAGTGCAAAAATGGAGGCTCTAGCCCCTTCCAGAGCTGAGATATCGAAACTCAAAAATTCGGCCCGAAAAAAAAACGACAGTGGTACCCCTTACGTTTTTTTTTGGGCGAAAAATTAAGTTTCTCCAATCTTCCCACATTCTGATAGAGGGCCATGAGACTTAGACCTGAGTGCAAAAATGGAGGTTCTAGCCCCTTCCAGAGCTGAGATATCGAAACTCAAAAATTCGGCCCGAAAAAAAAACGACAGTGGTACCCCTTACGTTTTTTTTTTGGGCGAAAAATTAAGTTTCTCCAATCTTCCCAAATTCTGATAGAGGGCCATGAGACTTAGACCTGAGTGCAAAAATTGAGGCTCTAGCCCCTTCCAGAGCTGAGATATCGAAACTTAAAAATTCGGCCCGAAAAAAAAACGACAGTGGTACCCCTTACGTTTTTTTTTTTGGGCGAAAAATTAAGTTTCTCCAATCTTCCCAAATTCTGATAGAGGGCCATGAGACTTAGACCTGAGTGCAAAAATGGAGGTTCTAGCCCCTTCCAGAGCTGAGATATCGAAACTCAAAAATTCGGCCCGAAAAAAAAAACGACAGTGGTACCCCTTACGTTTTTTTTTGGGCGAAAAATTAAGTTTCTCCAATCTTCCCAAATTCTGATAGAGGGCCATGAGACTTAGACCTGAGTGCAAAAATTGAGGCTCTAGCCCCTTCCAGAGCTGAGATATCGAAACTCAAAAATTCGGCCCGAAAAAAAAACGACAGTGGTACCCCTTACGTTTTTTTTTTTGGGCGAAAAGCTAAGTTTCTCCAATCTTCCCAAATTCTGATAGAGGGCCATGAGACTTAGACCTGAGTGCAAAAATGGATGTTCTAGCCCCTTCCAGAGCTGAGATATCGAAACTCAAAAATTCGGCCCGAAAAAAAAAAACGACAGTGGTACCCCTTACGTTTTTTTTTTTGGGCGAAAAATTAAGTTTCTCCAATCTTCCCAAATTCTGATAGAGGGCCATGAGACTTAGACCTGAGTGCAAAAATTGAGGCTCTAGCCCCTTCCAGAGCTGAGATATCGAAACTTAAAAATTCGGCCCGAAAAAAAAACGACAGTGGTACCCCTTACGTTTTTTTTTTGGGCGAAAAATTAAGTTTCTCCAATCTTCCCAAATTCTGATAGAGGGCCATGAGACTTAGACCTGAGTGCAAAAATGGAGGTTCTAGCCCCTTCCAGAGCTGAGATATCGAAACTCAAAAATTCGGCCCGAAAAAAAAACGACAGTGGTACCCCTTACGTTTTTTTTGGGGCGAAAAATTAAGTTTCTCCAATCTTCCCAAATTCTGATAGAGGGCCATGAGACTTAGACCTGAGTGCAAAAATGGAGGCTCTAGCCCCTTCCAGAGCTGAGATATCGAAACTCAAAAATTCGGCCCGAAAAAAAAACGACAGTGGTACCCCTTACGTTTTTTTTTTTGGGGCGAAAAATTAAGTTTCTCCAATCTTCCCAAATTCTGATAGAGGGCCATGAGACTTAGACCTGAGTGCAAAAATGGAGGTTCTAGCCCCTTCCAGAGCTGAGATATCGAAACTCAAAAATTCGGCCCGAAAAAAAAACGACAGTGGTACCCCTTACGTTTTTTTTTTTGGGCGAAAAATTAAGTTTCTCCAATCTTCCCAAATTCTGATAGAGGGCCATGAGACTTAGACCTGAGTGCAAAAATGGAGGTTCTAGCCCCTTCCAGAGCTGAGATATCGAAACTCAAAAATTCGGCCCGAAAAAAAAAAACGACAGTGGTACCCCTTACGTTTTTTTTTTTTGGGCGAAAAATTAAGTTTCTCCAATCTTCCCAAATTCTGATAGAGGGCCATGAGACTTAGACCTGAGTGCAAAAATTGAGGCTCTAGCCCCTTCCAGAGCTGAGATATCGAAACTTAAAAATTCGGCCCGAAAAAAAAACGACAGTGGTACCCCTTACGTTTTTTTTTTGGGGCGAAAAATTAAGTTTCTCCAATCTTCCCAAATTCTGATAGAGGGCCATGAGACTTAGACCTGAGTGCAAAAATGGAGGTTCTAGCCCCTTCCAAAGCTGAGATATCGAAACTCAAAAATTCGGCCCGAAAAAAAAACGACAGTGGTACCCCTTACGTTTTTTTTTTTGGGCGAAAAATTAAGTTTCTCCAATCTTCCCAAATTCTGATAGAGGGCCATGAGACTTAGACCTGAGTGCAAAAATGGAGGTTCTAGCCCCTTCCAGAGCTGAGATATCGAAACTCAAAAATTCGGCCCGAAAAAAAAAACGACAGTGGTACAACTTACGTTTTTTTTTTGGGCGAAAAATTAAGTTTCTCCAATCTTCCCAAATTCTGATAGAGGGCCATGAGACTTAGACCTGAGTGCAAAAATGGAGGTTCTAGCCCCTTCCAGAGCTGAGATATCGAAACTCAAAAATTCGGCCCGAAAAAAAAACGACAGTGGTACCCCTTATGTTTTTTTTTTTTTGGGCGAAAAATTAAGTTTCTCCAATCTTCCCAAATTCTGATAGAGGGCCATGAGACTTAGACCTGAGTGCAAAAATGGAGGTTCTAGCCCCTTCCAGAGCTGAGATATCGAAACTCAAAAATTCGGCCCGAAAAAAAAAAACGACAGTGGTACCCCTTACGTTTTTTTTTTTTGGGCAAAAAATTAAGTTTCTCCAATCTTCCCAAATTCTGATAGAGGGCCATGAGACTTAGACCTGAGTGCAAAAATTGAGGCTCTAGCCCCTTCCAGAGCTGAGATATCGAAACTTAAAAATTCGGCCCGAAAAAAAAACGACAGTGGTACCCCTTACGTTTTTTTTTTGGGGCGAAAAATTAAGTTTCTCCAATCTTCCCAAATTCTGATAGAGGGCCATGAGACTTAGACCTGAGTGCAAAAATGGAGGTTCTAGCCCCTTCCAGAGCTGAGATATCGAAACTCAAAAATTCGGCCCGAAAAAAAAACGACAGTGGTACCCCTTACGTTTTTTTTTTTTGGGCGAAAAATTAAGTTTCTCCAATCTTCCCAAATTCTGATAGAGGGCCATGAGACTTAGACCTGAGTGCAAAAATGGAGGTTCTAGCCCCTTCCAGAGCTGAGATATTGAAACTCAAAAATTCGGCCCGAAAAAAAAAAACGACAGTGGTACCCCTTACGTTTTTTTTTTTGGGCGAAAAATTAAGTTTCTCCAATCTTCCCAAATTCTGATAGAGGGCCATGAGACTTAGACCTGAGTGCAAAAATTGAGGCTCTAGCCCCTTCCAGAGCTGAGATATCGAAACTTAAAAATTCGGCCCGAAAAAAAAACGACAGTGGTACCCCTTACGTTTTTTTTTGGGCGAAAAATTAAGTTTCTCCAATCTTCCCAAATTCTGATAGAGGGCCATGAGACTTAGACCTGAGTGCAAAAATGGAGGTTCTAGCCCCTTCCAGAGCTGAGATATCGAAACTCAAAAATTCGGCCCGAAAAAAAAAACGACAGTGGTACCCCTTACGTTTTTTTTTTGGGCGAAAAATTAAGTTTCTCCAATCTTCCCAAATTCTGATAGAGGGCCATGAGACTTAGACCTGAGTGCAAAAATTGAGGCTCTAGCCCCTTCCAGAGCTGAGATATCGAAACTAAAAAATTCGGCCCGAAAAAAAAACGACAGTGGTACCCCTTACGTTTTTTTTTTTGGGCGAAAAGCTAAGTTTCTCCAATCTTCCCAAATTCTGATAGAGGGCCATGAGACTTAGACCTGAGTGCAAAAATGGATGTTCTAGCCCCTTCCAGAGCTGAGATATCGAAACTCAAAAATTCGGCCCGAAAAAAAAAAAACGACAGTGGTACCCCTTACGTTTTTTTTTTTGGGCGAAAAATTAAGTTTCTCCAATCTTCCCAAATTCTGATAGAGGGCCATGAGACTTAGACCTGAGTGCAAAAATTGAGGCTCTAGCCCCTTCCAGAGCTGAGATATCGAAACTTAAAAATTCGGCCCGAAAAAAAAAACGACAGTGGTACCCCTTACGTTTTTTTTTTGGGCGAAAAATTAAATTTCTCCAATCTTCCCAAATTCTGATAGAGGGCCATGAGACTTAGACCTGAGTGCAAAAATGGAGGTTCTAGCCCCTTCCAGAGCTGAGATATCGAAACTCAAAAATTCGGCCCGAAAAAAAAACGACAGTGGTACCCCTTACGTTTTTTTTGGGGCGAAAAATTAAGTTTCTCCAATCTTCCCAAATTCTGATAGAGGGCCATGAGACTTAGACCTGAGTGCAAAAATGGAGGTTCTAGCCCCTTCCAGAGCTGAGATATCGAAACTCAAAAATTCGGCCTGAAAAAAAAACGACAGTGGTACCCCTTACGTTTTTTTTGGGGCGAAAAATTAAGTTTCTCCAATCTTCCCAAATTCTGATAGAGGGCCATGAGACTTAGACCTGAGTGCAAAAATGGAGGTTCTAGCCCCTTCCAGAGCTGAGATATCGAAACTCAAAAATTCGGCCCGAAAAAAAAAACGACAGTGGTACCCCTTACGTTTTTTTTTTGGGCGAAAAATTAAGTTTCTCCAATCTTCCCAAATTCTGATAGAGGGCCATGAGACTTAGACCTGAGTGCAAAAATGGAGGTTCTAGCCCCTTCCAGAGCTGAGATATCGAAACTCAAAAATTCGGCCCGCAAAAAAAACGACAGTGGTACCCCTTACGTTTTTTTTTTGGGCGAAAAATTAAGTTTCTCCAATCTTCCCAAATTCTGATAGAGGGCCATGAGACTTAGACCTGAGTGCAAAAATGGAGGTTCTAGCCCCTTCCAGAGCTGAGATATCGAAACTCAAAAATTCGGCCCGAAAAAAAAACGACAGTGGTACCCCTTACGTTTTTTTTTGGGGCGAAAAATTAAGTATCTCCAATCTTCCCAAATTCTGATAGAGGGCCATGAGACTTAGACCTGAGTGCAAAAATGCAGGTTCTGGCCCCTTCCAGAGCTGAGATATCGAAACTCAAAAATTCGGCCCGAAAAAAAAACGACAGTGGTACCCCTTACGTTTTTTTTTTTGGGGCGAAAAATTAAGTTTCTCCAATCTTCCCAAATTCTGATAGAGGGCCATGAGACTTAGACCTGAGTGCAAAAATGGAGGCTCTAGCCCCTTCCAGAGCTGAGATATCGAAACTCAAAAATTCGGCCCGAAAAAAAAACGACAGTGGTACCCCTTACGTTTTTTTTTTGGGCGAAAAATTAAGTTTCTCCAATCTTCCCAAATTCTGATAGAGGGCCATGAGACTTAGACCTGAGTGCAAAAATGGAGGCTCTAGCCCCTTCCAGAGCTGAGATATCGAAACTCAAAAATTCGGCCCGAAAAAAAAACGACAGTGGTACCCCTTACGTTTTTTTTTTTTGGGGCGAAAAATTAAGTTTCTCCAATCTTCCCAAATTCTGATAGAGGGCCATGAGACTTAGACCTGAGTGCAAAAATGGAGGTTCTAGCCCCTTCCAGAGCTGAGATATCGAAACTCAAAAATTCGGCCCGAAAAAAAAACGACAGTGGTACCCCTTACGTTTTTTTTTTTTGGGCGAAAAATTAAGTTTCTCCAATCTTCCCAAATTCTGATAGAGGGCCATGAGACTTAGACCTGAGTGCAAAAATGGAGGTTCTAGCCCCTTCCAGAGCTGAGATATCGAAACTCAAAAATTCGGCCCGAAAAAAAAAAACGACAGTGGTACCCCTTACGTTTTTTTTTTTTGGGCGAAAAATTAAGTTTCTCCAATCTTCCCAAATTCTGATAGAGGGCCATGAGACTTAGACCTGAGTGCAAAAATTGAGGCTCTAGCCCCTTCCAGAGCTGAGATATCGAAACTTAAAAATTCGGCCCGAAAAAAAAACGACAGTGGTACCCCTTACGTTTTTTTTTTGGGGCGAAAAATTAAGTTTCTCCTATCTTCCCAAATTCTGATAGAGGGCCATGAGACTTAGACCTGAGTGCAAAAATGGAGGTTCTAGCCCCTTCCAGAGCTGAGATATCGAAACTCAAAAATTCGGCCCGAAAAAAAAACGACAGTGGTACCCCTTACGTTTTTTTTTTTTGGGCGAAAAATTAAGTTTCTCCAATCTTCCCAAATTCTGATAGAGGGCCATGAGACTTAGACCTGAGTGCAAAAATTGAGGTTCTAGCCCCTTCCAGAGCTGAGATATCGAAACTCAAAAATTCGGCCCGAAAAAAAAAAACGACAGTGGTACCCCTTACGTTTTTTTTTTTGGGCGAAAATTAAGTTTCTCCAATCTTCCCAAATTCTGATAGAGGGCCATGAGACTTAGACCTGAGTGCAAAAATTGAGGCTCTAGCCCCTTCCAGAGCTGAGATATCGAAACTTAAAAATTCGGCCCGAAAAAAAAACGACAGTGGTACCCCTTACGTTTTTTTTTTGGGCGAAAAATTAAGTTTCTCCAATCTTCCCAAATTCTGATAGAGGGCCATGAGACTTAGACCTGAGTGCAAAAATGGAGGTTCTAGCCCCTTCCAGAGCTGAGATATCGAAACTCAAAAATTCGGCCCGAAAAAAAAAACGACAGTGGTACCCCTTACGTTTTTTTTTTGGGCGAAAAATTAAGTTTCTCCAATCTTCCCAAATTCTGATAGAGGGCCATGAGACTTAGACCTGAGTGCAAAAATTGAGGCTCTAGCCCCTTCCAGAGCTGAGATATTGAAACTCAAAAATTCGGCCCGAAAAAAAAACGACAGTGGTACCCCTTACGTTTTTTTTTTGGGCGAAAAGCTAAGTTTCTCCAATCTTCCCAAATTCTGATAGAGGGCCATGAGACTTAGACCTGAGTGCAAAAATGGATGTTCTAGCCCCTTCCAGAGCTGAGATATCGAAACTCAAAAATTCGGCCCGAAAAAAAAAACGACAGTGGTACCCCTTACGTTTTTTTTTTTTGGCGAAAAATTAAGTTTCTCCAATCTTCCCAAATTCTGATAGAGGGCCATGAGACTTAGACCTGAGTGCAAAAATTGAGGCTCTAGCCCCTTCCAGAGCTGAGATATCGAAACTTAAAAATTCGGCCCGAAAAAAAAACGACAGTGGTACCCCTTACGTTTTTTTTTTTGGGCGAAAAATTAAGTTTCTCCAATCTTCCCAAATTCTGATAGAGGGCCATGAGACTTAGACCTGAGTGCAAAAATGGAGGTTCTAGCCCCTTCCAGAGCTGAGATATCGAAACTCAAAAATTCGGCCCGAAAAAAAAACGACAGTGGTACCCCTTACGTTTTTTTTTTTGGGCGAAAAATTAAGTTTCTCCAATCTTCCCAAATTCTGATAGAGGGCCATGAGACTTAGACCTGAGTGCAAAAATGGAGGTTCTAGCCCCTTCCAGAGCTGAGATATCGAAACTCAAAAATTCGGCCCGAAAAAAAAAAACGACAGTGGTACCCCTTACGTTTTTTTTTTGGGCGAAAAATTAAGTTTCTCCAATCTTCCCAAATTCTGATAGAGGGCCATGAGACTTAGACCTGAGTGCAAAAATTGAGGCTCTAGCCCCTTCCAGAGCTGAGATATCGAAACTTAAAAATTCGGCCCGAAAAAAAAACGACAGTGGTACCCCTTACGTTTTTTTTTGGGGCGAAAAATTAAGTTTCTCCAATCTTCCCAAATTCTGATAGAGGGCCATGAGACTTAGACCTGAGGGCAAAAATGGAGGTTCTAGCCCCTTCCAGAGCTGAGATATCGAAACTCAAAAATTCGGCCCGAAAAAAAAACGACAGTGGTACCCCTTACGTTTTTTTTTGGGGCGAAAAATTAAGTTTCTCCAATCTTCCCAAATTCTGATAGAGGGCCATGAGACTTAGACCTGAGTGCAAAAATGGAGGCTCTAGCCCCTTCCAGAGCTGAGATATCGAAACTCAAAAATTCGGCCCGAAAAAAAAAACGACAGTGGTACCCCTTACGTTTTTTTTTTTGGGCGAAAAATTAAGTTTCTCCAATCTTCCCAAATTCTGATAGAGGGCCATGAGACTTAGACCTGAGTGCAAAAATGGAGGCTCTAGCCCCTTCCAGAGCTGAGATATCGAAACTCAAAAATTCGGCCCGAAAAAAAAACGACAGTGGTACCCCTTACGTTTTTTTTTGGGCGAAAAATTAAGTTTCTCCAATCTTCCCAAATTCTGATAGAGGGCCATGAGACTTAGACCTGAGTGCAAAAATGGAGGTTCTAGCCCCTTCCAGAGCTGAGATATCGAAACTCAAAAATTCGGCCCGAAAAAAAAAACGACAGTGGTACCCCTTACGTTTTTTTTTTGGGCGAAAAATTAAGTTTCTCCAATCTTCCCAAATTCTGATAGAGGGCCATGAGACTTAGACCTGAGTGCAAAAATGGAGGTTCTAGCCCCTTCCAGAGCTGAGATATCGAAACTCAAAAATTCGGCCCGAAAAAAAAAAACGACAGTGGTACCCCTTACGTTTTTTTTTTGGGCGAAAAATTAAGTTTCTCCAATCTTCCCAAATTCTGATAGAGGGCCATGAGACTTAGACCTGAGTGCAAAAATGGAGGTTCTAGCCCCTTCCAGAGCTGAGATATCGAAACTCAAAAATTCGGCCCGAAAAAAAAACGACAGTGGTACCCCTTACGTTTTTTTTTGGGGCGAAAAATTAAGTTTCTCCAATCTTCCCAAATTCTGATAGAGGGCCATGAGACTTAGACCTGAGTGCAAAAATGCAGGTTCTGGCCCCTTCCAGAGCTGAGATATCGAAACTCAAAAATTCGGCCCGAAAAAAAAACGACAGTGGTACCCCTTACGTTTTTTTTTTGGGGCGAAAAATTAAGTTTCTCCAATCTTCCCAAATTCTGATAGAGGGCCATGAGACTTAGACCTGAGTGCAAAAATGGAGGCTCTAGCCCCTTCCAGAGCTGAGATATCGAAACTCAAAAATTAGGCCCGAAAAAAAAACGACAGTGGTACCCCTTACGTTTTTTTTTTTGGGGCGAAAAATTAAGTTTCTCCAATCTTCCCAAATTCTGATAGAGGGCCATGAGACTTAGACCTGAGTGCAAAAATGGAGGCTCTAGCCCCTTCCAGAGCTGAGATATCGAAACTCAAAAATTCGGCCCGAAAAAAAAACGACAGTGGTACCCCTTACGTTTTTTTTTTGGGCGAAAAATTAAGTTCCTCCAATCTTCCCAAATTCTGATAGAGGGCCATGAGACTTAGACCTGAGTGCAAAAATGGAGGCTCTAGCCCCTTCCAGAGCTGAGATATCGAAACTCAAAAATTCGGCCCGAAAAAAAAACGACAGTGGTACCCCTTACGTTTTTTTTTTTTGGGGCGAAAAATTAAGTTTCTCCAATCTTCCCAAATTCTGATAGAGGGCCATGAGACTTAGACCTGAGTGCAAAAATGGAGGTTCTAGCCCCTTCCAGAGCTGAGATATCGAAACTCAAAAATTCGGCCCGAAAAAAAAACGACAGTGGTACCCCTTACGTTTTTTTTTGGGCGAAAAATTACGTTCCTCCAATCTTCCCAAATTCTGATAGAGGGCCATGAGACTTAGACCTGAGTGCAAAAATGGAGGTTCTAGCCCCTTCCAGAGCTGAGATATCGAAACTCAAAAATTCGGCCCGAAAAAAAAAAACGACAGTGGTACCCCTTACGTTTTTTTTTTTGGGCGAAAAATTAAGTTTCTCCAATCTTCCCAAATTCTGATAGAGGGCCATGAGACTTAGACCTGAGTGCAAAAATTGAGGCTCTAGCCCCTTCCAGAGCTGAGATATCGAAACTTAAAAATTCGGCCCGAAAAAAAAACGACAGTGGTACCCCTTACGTTTTTTTTTTGGGCGAAAAATTAAGTTTCTCCAATCTTCCCAAATTCTGATAGAGGGCCATGAGACTTAGACCTGAGTGCAAAAATGGAGGTTCTAGCCCCTTCCAGAGCTGAGATATCGAAACTCAAAAATTCAGCCCGAAAAAAAAACGACAGTGGTACCCCTTACGTTTTTTTTGGGGCGAAAAATTAAGTTTCTCCAATCTTCCCAAATTCTGATAGAGGGCCATGAGACTTAGACCTGAGTGAAAAAATGGAGGTTCTAGCCCCTTCCAGAGCTGAGATATCGAAACTCAAAAATTCGGCCCGAAAAAAAAAACGACAGTGGTACCCCTTACGTTTTTTTTTTTTGGGCGAAAAATTAAGTTTCTCCAATCTTCCCAAATTCTGATAGAGGGCCATGAGACTTAGACCTGAGTGCAAAAATGGAGGCTCTAGCCCCTTCCAGAGCTGAGATATCGAAACTCAAAAATTCGGCCCGAAAAAAAAACGACAGTGGTACCCCTTACGTTTTTTTTTTTGGGCGAAAAATTAAGTTTCTCCAATCTTCCCAAATTCTGATAGAGGGCCATGAGACTTAGACCTGAGTGCAAAAATTGAGGCTCTAGCCCCTTCCAGAGCTGAGATATCGAAACTCAAAAATTCGGCCCGAAAAAAAAACGACAGTGGTACCCCTTACGTTTTTTTTTTGGGCGAAAAATTAAGTTTCTCCAATCTTCCAAAATTCTGATAGAGGGCCATGAGACTTAGACCTGAGTGCAAAAATGGAGGTTCTAGCCCCTTCCAGAGCTGAGATATCGAAACTCAAAAATTCGGCCCGAAAAAAAACGACAGTGGTACCCCTTACGTTTTTTTTTTGGGCGAAAAATTAAGTTTCTCCAATCTTCCCAAATTCTGATAGAGGGCCATGAGACTTAGACCTGAGTGCAAAAATGGAGGTTCTAGCCCCTTCCAGAGCTGAGATATCGAAACTCAAAAATTCGGCCCGAAAAAAAAAACGACAGTGGTACCCCTTACGTTTTTTTTTTGGGCGAAAAATTAAGTTTCTCCAATCTTCCCAAATTCTGATAGAGGGCCATGAGACTTAGACCTGAGTGCAAAAATTGAGGCTCTAGCCCCTTCCAGAGCTGAGATATCGAAACTCAAAAATTCGGCCCGAAAAAAAAACGACAGTGGTACCCCTTACGTTTTTTTTTTTTGGGCGAAAAATTAAGTTTCTCCAATCTTCCCAAATTCTGATAGAGGGCCATGAGACTTAGACCTGAGTGCAAAAATGGAGACTCTAGCCCCTTCCAGAGCTGAGATATCGAAACTCAAAAATTCGGCCCGAAAAAAAAACGACAGTGGTACCCCTTACGTTTTTTTTTTGGGCGAAAAATTAAGTTTCTCCAATCTTCCCAAATTCTGATAGAGGGCCATGAGACTTAGACCTGAGTGCAAAAATGGAGGTTCTAGCCCCTTCCAGAGCTGAGATATCGAAACTCAAAAATTCGGCCCGAAAAAAAACGACAGTGGTACCCCTTACGTTTTTTTTTTGGGCGAAAAATTAAGTTTCTCCAATCTTCCCAAATTCTGATAGAGGGCCATGAGACTTAGACCTGAGTGCAAAAATGGAGGTTCTAGCCCCTTCCAGAGCTGAGATATCGAAACTCAAACATTCGGCCCGAAAAAAAAAACGACAGTGGTACCCCTTACGTTTTTTTTTTGGGCGAAAAATTAAGTTTCTCCAATCTTCCCAAATTCTGATAGAGGGCCATGAGACTTAGACCTGAGTGCAAAAATGGAGGCTCTAGCCCCTTCCAGAGCTGAGATATCGAAACTCAAAAATTCGGCCCGAAAAAAAAACGACAGTGGTACCCCTTACGTTGTTTTTTTTTGGGCGAAAAATTAAGTTTCTCCAATCTTCCCAAATTCTGATAGAGGGCCATGAGACTTAGACCTGAGTGCAAAAATTGAGGCTCTAGCCCCTTCCAGAGCTGAGATATCGAAACTCAAAAATTCGGCCCGAAAAAAAAACGACAGTGGTACCCCTTACGTTTTTTTTTTTGGGCGAAAAATTAAGTTTCTCCAATCTTCCCAAATTCTGATAGAGGGCCATGAGACTTAGACCTGAGTGCAAAAATGGAGGCTCTAGCCCCTTCCAGAGCTGAGATATCGAAACTCAAAAATTCGGCCAGAAAACAAAATGACAGTGGTACCCCTTACGTTTTTTTTTTTTGGGCGAAAAATTAAGTTTCTCCAATCTTCCCAAATTCTGATAGAGGGCCATGAGACTTAGACCTGAGTGCAAAAATGGAGGTTCTAGCCCCTTCCAGAGCTGAGATATCGAAACTCAAAAATTCGGCCCGAAAAAAAAAACGACAGTGGTACCCCTTACGTTTTTTTTTTTGGGCGAAAAATTAAGTTTCTCCAATCTTCCCAAATTCTGATAGAGGGCCATGAGACTTAGACCTGAGTGCAAAAATGGAGGTTCTAGCCCCTTCCAGAGCTGAGATATCGAAACTCAAAAATTCGGCCCGAAAAAAAAAAAACGACAGTGGTACCCCTTACGTTTTTTTTTTGGGCGAAAAATTAAGTTTCTCCAATCTTCCCAAATTCTGATAGAGGGCCATGAGACTTAGACCTGAGTGCAAAAATTGAGGCTCTAGCCCCTTCCAGAGCTGAGATATCGAAACTTAAAAATTCGGCCCGAAAAAAAAACGACAGTGGTACCCCTTACGTTTTTTTTTGGGGCGAAAAATTAAGTTTCTCCAATCTTCCCAAATTCTGATAGAGGGCCATGAGACTTAGACCTGAGGGCAAAAATGGATGTTCTAGCCCCTTCCAGAGCTGAGATATCGAAACTCAAAAATTCGGCCCGAAAAAAAAACGACAGTGGTACCCCTTACGTTTTTTTTTGGGGCGAAAAATTAAGTTTCTCCAATCTTCCCAAATTCTGATAGAGGGCCATGAGACTTAGACCTGAGTGCAAAAATGGAGGCTCTAGCCCCTTCCAGAGCTGAGATATCGAAACTCAAAAATTCGGCCCGAAAAAAAAAACGACAGTGGTACCCCTTACGTTTTTTTTTTTTGGGCGAAAAATTAAGTTTCTCCAATCTTCCCAAATTCTGATAGAGGGCCATGAGACTTAGACCTGAGTGCAAAAATGGAGGCTCTAGCCCCTTCCAGAGCTGAGATATCGAAACTCAAAAATTCGGCCCGAAAAAAAAACGACAGTGGTACCCCTTACGTTTTTTTTTGGGCGAAAAATTAAGTTTCTCCAATCTTCCCAAATTCTGATAGAGGGCCATGAGACTTAGACCTGAGTGCAAAAATGGAGGTTCTAGCCCCTTCCAGAGCTGAGATATCGAAACTCAAAAATTCGGCCCGAAAAAAAAAACGACAGTGGTACCCCTTACTTTTTTTTTTTGGGCGAAAAATTAAGTTTCTCCAATCTTCCCAAATTCTGATAGAGGGCCATGAGACTTAGACCTGAGTGCAAAAATGGAGGTTCTAGCCCCTTCCAGAGCTGAGATATCGAAACTCAAAAATTCGGCCCGAAAAAAAAAAACGACAGTGGTACCCCTTACGTTTTTTTTTTTGGGCGAAAAATTAAGTTTCTCCAATCTTCCCAAATTCTGATAGAGGGCCATGAGACTTAGACCTGAGTGCAAAAATGGAGGTTCTAGCCCCTTCCAGAGCTGAGATATCGAAACTCAAAAATTCGGCCCGAAAAAAAAACGACAGTGGTACCCCTTACGTTTTTTTTTGGGGCGAAAAATTAAGTTTCTCCAATCTTCCCAAATTCTGATAGAGGGCCATGAGACTTAGACCTGAGTGCAAAAATGGAGGCTCTAGCCCCTTCCAGAGCTGAGATATCGAAACTCAAAAATTCGGCCCGAAAAAAAAACGACAGTGGTACCCCTTACGTTTTTTTTTTTGGGGCGAAAAATTAAGTTTCTCCAATCTTCCCAAATTCTGATAGAGGGCCATGAGACTTAGACCTGAGTGCAAAAATGGAGGCTCTAGCCCCTTCCAGAGCTGAGATATCGAAACTCAAAAATTCGGCCCGAAAAAAAAACGACAGTGGTACCCCTTACGTTTTTTTTTTGGGCGAAAAATTAAGTTCCTCCAATCTTCCCAAATTCTGATAGAGGGCCATGAGACTTAGACCTGAGTGCAAAAATGGAGGCTCTAGCCCCTTCCAGAGCTGAGATATCGAAACTCAAAAATTAGGCCCGAAAAAAAAACGACAGTGGTACCCCTTACGTTTTTTTTTTTTGGGGCGAAAAATTAAGTTTCTCCAATCTTCCCAAATTCTGATAGAGGGCCATGAGACTTAGACCTGAGTGCAAAAATGGAGGTTCTAGCCCCTTCCAGAGCTGAGATATCGAAACTCAAAAATTCGGCCCGAAAAAAAAACGACAGTGGTACCCCTTACGTTTTTTTTTTGGGCGAAAAATTAAGTTCCTCCAATCTTCCCAAATTCTGATAGAGGGCCATGAGACTTAGACCTGAGTGCAAAAATGGAGGTTCTAGCCCCTTCCAGAGCTGAGATATCGAAACTCAAAAATTCGGCCCGAAAAAAAAAACGACAGTGGTACCCCTTACGTTTTTTTTTTTGGGCGAAAAATTAAGTTTCTCCAATCTTCCCAAATTCTGATAGAGGGCCATGAGACTTAGACCTGAGTGCAAAAATTGAGGCTCTAGCCCCTTCCAGAGCTGAGATATCGAAACTCAAAAATTCGGCCCGAAAAAAAAACGACAGTGGTACCCCTTACGTTTTTTTTTTTGGGCGAAAAGCTAAGTTTCTCCAATCTTCCCAAATTCTGATAGAGGGCCATGAGACTTAGACCTGAGTGCAAAAATGGATGTTCTAGCCCCTTCCAGAGCTGAGATATCGAAACTCAAAAATTCGCCCCAAAAAAAAAAAACGACAGTGGTACCCCTTACGTTTTTTTTTTTGGGCGAAAAATTAAGTTTCTCCAATCTTCCCAAATTCTGATAGAGGGCCATGAGACTTAGACCTGAGTGCAAAAATTGAGGCTCTAGCCCCTTCCAGAGCTGAGATATCGAAACTTAAAAATTCGGCCCGAAAAAAAAACGACAGTGGTACCCCTTACGTTTTTTTTTTGGGCGAAAAATTAAGTTTCTCCAATCTTCCCAAATTCTGATAGAGGGCCATGAGACTTAGACCTGAGTGCAAAAATGGAGGTTCTAGCCCCTTCCAGAGCTGAGATATCGAAACTCAAAAATTCGGCCCGAAAAAAAAACCACAGTGGTACCCCTTACGTTTTTTTTTGGGGCGAAAAATTAAGTTTCTCCAATCTTCCCAAATTCTGATAGAGGGCCATGAGACTTAGACCTGAGTGAAAAAATGGAGGTTCTAGCCCCTTCCAGAGCTGAGATATCGAAACTCAAAAATTCGGCCCGAAAAAAAAAACGACAGTGGTACCCCTTACGTTTTTTTTTTTTGGGCGAAAAATTAAGTTTCTCCAATCTTCCCAAATTCTGATAGAGGGCCATGAGACTTAGACCTGAGTGCAAAAATGGAGGCTCTAGCCCCGTCCAGAGCTGAGATATCGAAACTCAAAAATTCGGCCCGAAAAAAAAAACGACAGTGGTACCCCTTACGTTTTTTTTTTTGGGCGAAAAATTAAGTTTCTCCAATCTTCCCAAATTCTGATAGAGGGCCATGAGACTTAGACCTGAGTGCAAAAATGGAGGTTCTAGCCCCTTCCAGAGCTGAGATATCGAAACTCAAAAATTCGGACCGAAAAAAAAAACGACAGTGGTACCCCTTACTTTTTTTTTTTGGGCGAAAAATTAAGTTTCTCCAATCTTCCCAAATTCTGATAGAGGGCCATGAGACTTAGACCTGAGTGCAAAAATGGAGGTTCTAGCCCCTTCCAGAGCTGAGATATCGAAACTCAAAAATTCGGCCCGAAAAAAAAAAACGACAGTGGTACCCCTTACGTTTTTTTTTTGGGCGAAAAATTAAGTTTCTCCAATCTTCCCAAATTCTGATAGAGGGCCATGAGACTTAGACCTGAGTGCAAAAATGGAGGTTCTAGCCCCTTCCAGAGCTGAGATATCGAAACTCAAAAATTCGGCCCGAAAAAAAAACGACAGTGGTACCCCTTACGTTTTTTTTTGGGGCGAAAAATTAAGTTTCTCCAATCTTCCCAAATTCTGATAGAGGGCCATGAGACTTAGACCTGAGTGCAAAAATGCAGGTTCTGGCCCCTCCCAGAGCTGAGATATCGAAACTCAAAAATTCGGCCCGAAAAAAAAACGACAGTGGTACCCCTTACGTTTTTTTTTGGGGCGAAAAATTAAGTTTCTCCAATCTTCCCAAATTCTGATAGAGGGCCATGAGACTTAGACCTGAGTGCAAAAATGGAGGCTCTAGCCCCTTCCAGAGCTGAGATATCGAAACTCAAAAATTCGGCCCGAAAAAAAAACGACAGTGGTACCCCTTACGTTTTTTTTTTTGGGGCGAAAAATTAAGTTTCTCCAATCTTCCCAAATTCTGATAGAGGGCCATGAGACTTAGACCTGAGTGCAAAAATGGAGGCTCTAGCCCCTTCCAGAGCTGAGATATCGAAACTCAAAAATTCGGCCCGAAAAAAAAACGACAGTGGTACCCCTTACGTTTTTTTTTTGGGCGAAAAATTAAGTTCCTCCAATCTTCCCAAATTCTGATAGAGGGCCATGAGACTTAGACCTGAGTGCAAAAATGGAGGCTCTAGCCCCTTCCAGAGCTGAGATATCGAAACTCAAAAATTAGGCCCGAAAAAAAAACGACAGTGGTACCCCTTACGTTTTTTTTTTTTGGGGCGAAAAATTAAGTTTCTCCAATCTTCCCAAATTCTGATAGAGGGCCATGAGACTTAGACCTGAGTGCAAAAATGGAGGTTCTAGCCCCTTCCAGAGCTGAGATATCGAAACTCAAAAATTCGGCCCGAAAAAAAAACGACAGTGGTACCCCTTACGTTTTTTTTTTGGGCGAAAAATTAAGTTCCTCCAATCTTCCCAAATTCTGATAGAGGGCCATGAGACTTAGACCTGAGTGCAAAAATGGAGGTTCTAGCCCCTTCCAGAGCTGAGATATCGAAACTCAAAAATTCGGCCCGAAAAAAAAAACGACAGTGGTACCCCTTACGTTTTTTTTTTTGGGCGAAAAATTAAGTTTCTCCAATCTTCCCAAATTCTGATAGAGGGCCATGAGACTTAGACCTGAGTGCAAAAATTGAGGCTCTAGCCCCTTCCAGAGCTGAGATATCGAAACTCAAAAATTCGGCCCGAAAAAAAAACGACAGTGGTACCCCTTACGTTTTTTTTTTTGGGCGAAAAGCTAAGTTTCTCCAATCTTCCCAAATTCTGATAGAGGGCCATGAGACTTAGACCTGAGTGCAAAAATGGATGTTCTAGCCCCTTCCAGAGCTGAGATATCGAAACTCAAAAATTCGGCCCGAAAAAAAAAACGACAGTGGTACCCCTTACGTTTTTTTTTTTTGGGCGAAAAATTAAGTTTCTCCAATCTTCCCAAATTCTGATAGAGGGCCATGAGACTTAGACCTGAGTGCAAAAATGGAGGCTCTAGCCCCTTCCAGAGCTGAGATATCGAAACTCAAAAATTCGGCCCGAAAAAAAAAACGACAGTGGTACCCCTTACGTTTTTTTTTTTGGGCGAAAAATTAAGTTTCTCCAATCTTCCCAAATTCTGATAGAGGGCCATGAGACTTAGACCTGAGTGCAAAAATTGAGGCTCTAGCCCCTTCCAGAGCTGAGATATCGAAACTCAAAAATTCGGCCCGAAAAAAAAACGACAGTGGTACCCCTTACGTTTTTTTTTTGGGCGAAAAATTAAGTTTCTCCAATCTTCCAAAATTCTGATAGAGGGCCATGAGACTTAGACCTGAGTGCAAAAATGGAGGTTCTAGCCCCTTCCAGAGCTGAGATATCGAAACTCAAAAATTCGGCCCGAAAAAAAACGACAGTGGTACCCCTTACGTTTTTTTTTTGGGCGAAAAATTAAGTTTCTCCAATCTTCCCAAATTCTGATAGAGGGCCATGAGACTTAGACCTGAGTGCAAAAATGGAGGTTCTAGCCCCTTCCAGAGCTGAGATATCGAAACTCAAAAATTCGGCCCGAAAAAAAAAACGACAGTGGTACCCCTTACGTTTTTTTTTTGGGCGAAAAATTAAGTTTCTCCAATCTTCCCAAATTCTGATAGAGGGCCATGAGACTTAGACCTGAGTGCAAAAATTGAGGCTCTAGCCCCTTCCAGAGCTGAGATATCGAAACTCAAAAATTCGGCCCGAAAAAAAAACGACAGTGGTACCCCTTACGTTTTTTTTTTTGGGCGAAAAATTAAGTTTCTCCAATCTTCCCAAATTCTGATAGAGGGCCATGAGACTTAGACCTGAGTGCAAAAATGGAGACTCTAGCCCCTTCCAGAGCTGAGATATCGAAACTCAAAAATTCGGCCCGAAAAAAAAACGACAGTGGTACCCCTTACGTTTTTTTTTTGGGCGAAAAATTAAGTTTCTCCAATCTTCCCAAATTCTGATAGAGGGCCATGAGACTTAGACCTGAGTGCAAAAATGGAGGTTCTAGCCCCTTCCAGAGCTGAGATATCGAAACTCAAAAATTCGGCCCGAAAAAAAAACGACAGTGGTACCCCTTACGTTGTTTTTTTTGGGGCGAAAAATTAAGTTTCTCCAATCTTCCCAAATTCTGATAGAGGGCCATGAGACTTAGACCTGAGTGCAAAAATGGAGACTCTAGCCCCTTCCAGAGCTGAGATATCGAAACTCAAAAATTCGGCCCGAAAAAAAAACGACAGTGGTACCCCTTACGTTTTTTTTTTTGGGCGAAAAATTAAGTTTCTCCAATCTTCCCAAATTCTGATAGAGGGCCATGAGACTTAGACCTGAGTGCAAAAATTGAGGCTCTAGCCCCTTCCAGAGCTGAGATATCGAAACTCAAAAATTCGGCCCGAAAAAAAAACGACAGTGGTACCCCTTACGTTTTTTTTTTTGGGCGAAAAATTAAGTTTCTCCAATCTTCCAAAATTCTGATAGAGGGCCATGAGACTTAGACCTGAGTGCAAAAATGGAGGTTCTAGCCCCTTCCAGAGCTGAGATATCGAAACTCAAAAATTCGGCCCGAAAAAAAAACGACAGTGGTACCCCTTACGTTTTTTTTTTTGGGCGAAAAATTAAGTTTCTCCAATCTTCCCAAATTCTGATAGAGGGCCATGAGACTTAGACCTGAGTGCAAAAATGGAGGTTCTAGCCTCTTCCAGAGCTGAGATATCGAAACTCAAAAATTCGGCCCGAAAAAAAAATGACAGTGGTACCCCTTACGTTTTTTTTTTTTGGGCGAAAAATTAAGTTTCTCCAATCTTCCCAAATTCTGATAGAGGGCCATGAGACTTAGACCTGAGTGCAAAAATGGAGGCTCTAGCCCCTTCCAGAGCTGAGATATCGAAACTCAAAAATTCGGCCCGAAAAAAAAACGACAGTGGTACCCCTTACGTTTTTTTTTTTGGGCGAAAAATTAAGTTTCTCCAATCTTCCCAAATTCTGATAGAGGGCCATGAGACTTAGACCTGAGTGCAAAAATGGAGGCTCTAGCCCCTTCCAGAGCTGAGATATCGAAACTCAAAAATTCGGCCCGAAAAAAAAACGACAGTGGTACCCCTTACGGTTTTTTTTTTGGGGCGAAAAATTAAGTTTCTCCAATCTTCCCAAATTCTGATAGAGGGCCATGAGACTTAGATCTGAGTGCAAAAATGGAGGCTCTAGCCCCTTCCAGAGCTGAGATATCGAAACTCAAAAATTCGGCCCGAAAAAAAAACGACAGTGGTACCCCTTACGTTTTTTTTTTTTGGGCGAAAAATTAAGTTTCTCCAATCTTCCCAAATTCTGATAGAGGGCCATGAGACTTAAACCTGAGTGCAAAAATGCAGGTTCTGGCCCCTTCCAGAGCTGAGATATCGAAACTCAAAAATTCGGCCCGAAAAAAAAACGACAGTGGTACCCCTTACGTTTTTTTTTGGGCGAAAAATTAAGTTTCTCCAATCTTCCCAAATTCTGATAGAGGGCCATGAGACTTAGACCTGAGTGCAAAAATGGAGACTCTAGCCCCTTCCAGAGCTGAGATATCGAAACTCAAAAATTCGGCCCGAAAAAAAAACGACAGTGGTACCCCTTACGTTTTTTTTTTTGGGGCGAAAAATTAAGTTTCTCCAATCTTCCCAAATTCTGATAGAGGGCCATGAGACTTAGACCTGAGTGCAAAAATGGAGACTCTAGCCCCTTCCAGAGCTGAGATATCGAAATTTAAAAATTCGGCCCGAAAAAAAAACGACAGTGGTACCCCTTACGTTTTTTTTTTTGGGCGAAAAATTAAGTTTCTCCAATCTTCCCAAATTCTGATAGAGGGCCATGATACTTAGACCTGAGTGCAAAAATTGAGGCTCTAGCCCCTTCCAGAGCTGAGATATCGAAACTCAAAAATTCGGCCCGAAAAAAAAACGACAGTGGTACCCCTTACGTTTTTTTTTTGGGCGAAAAATTAAGTTTCTCCAATCTTCCCAAATTCTGATAGAGGGCCATGAGACTTAGACCTGAGTGCAAAAATGGAGGCTCTAGCCCCTTCCAGAGCTGAGATATCGAAACTCAAAAATTCGGCCCGAAAAAAAAAACGACAGTGGTACCCCTTACGTTTTTTTTTTTGGGCGAAAAATTAAGTTTCTCCAATCTTCCCAAATTCTGATAGAGGGCCATGAGACTTAGACCTGAGTGCAAAAATTGAGGCTCTAGCCCCTTCCAGAGCTGAGATATCGAAACTCAAAAATTCGGCCCGAAAAAAAAACGACAGTGGTACCCCTTACGTTTTTTTTTTGGGCGAAAAATTAAGTTTCTCCAATCTTCCAAAATTCTGATAGAGGGCCATGAGACTTAGACCTGAGTGCAAAAATGGAGGTTCTAGCCCCTTCCAGAGCTGAGATATCGAAACTCAAAAATTCGGCCCGCAAAAAAAACGACAGTGGTACCCCTTACGTTTTTTTTGGGGCGAAAAATTAAGTTTCTCCAATCTTCCCAAATTCTGATAGAGGGCCATGAGACTTAGACCTGAGTGCAAAAATGGAGGTTCTAGCCCCTTCCAGAGCTGAGATATCGAAACTCAAAAATTCGGCCCGAAAAAAAAAACGACAGTGGTACCCCTTACGTTTTTTTTTGGGCGAAAAATTAAGTTTCTCCAATCTTCCCAAATTCTGATAGAGGGCCATGAGACTTAGACCTGAGTGCAAAAATTGAGGCTCTAGCCCCTTCCAGAGCTGAGATATCGAAACTCAAAAATTCGGCCCGAAAAAAAAACGACAGTGGTACCCCTTACGTTTTTTTTTTTGGGCGAAAAATTAAGTTTCTCCAATCTTCCCAAATTCTGATAGAGGGCCATGAGACTTAGACCTGAGTGCAAAAATGGAGGCTCTAGCCCCTTCCAGAGCTGATATATCGAAACTCAAAAATTCGGCCCGAAAAAAAAACGACAGTGGTACCCCTTACGTTTTTTTTTTTTGGGCGAAAAATTAAGTTTCTCCAATCTTCCCAAATTCTGATAGAGGGCCATGAGACTTAGACCTGAGTGCAAAAATGGAGACTCTAGCCCCTTCCAGAGCTGAGATATCGAAACTCAAAAATTCGGCCCGAAAAAAAAACGACAGTGGTACCCCTTACGTTTTTTTTTTTGGGCGAAAAATTAAGTTTCTCCAATCTTCCCAAATTCTGATAGAGGGCCATGAGACTTAGACCTGAGTGCAAAAATGGAGGCTCTAGCCCCTTCCAGAGCTGAGATATCGAAACTCAAAAATTCGGCCCGAAAACAAAATGACAGTGGTACCCCTTACGTTTTTTTTTTTGGGCGAAAAATTAAGTTTCTCCAATCTTCCCAAATTCTGATAGAGGGCCATGAGACTTAGACCTGAGTGCAAAAATGGAGGCTCTAGCCCCTTCCAGAGCTGAGATATCGAAACTCAAAAATTCGGCCCGAAAAAAAAACGACAGTGGTACCCCTTACGTTTTTTTTTTTGGGCGAAAAATTAAGTTTCTCCAATCTTCCCAAATTCTGATAGAGGGCCATGAGACTTAGACCTGAGTGCAAAAATGGAGGCTCTAGCCCCTTCCAGAGCTGAGATATCGAAACTCAAAAATTCGGCCCGAAAAAAAAAACGACAGTGGTACCCCTTACGTTTTTTTTTTTTGGGCGAAAAATTAAGTTTCTCCAATCTTCCCAAATTCTGATAGAGGGCCATGAGACTTAGACCTGAGTGCAAAAATGGAGGCTCTAGCCCCTTCCAGAGCTGAGATATCGAAACTCAAAAATTCGGCCCGAAAAAAAAATGACAGTGGTACCCCTTACGTTTTTTTTTTTTTGGGCGAAAAATTAAGTTTCTCCAATCTTGCCAAATTCTGATAGAGGGCCATGAGACTCAAACCTGAGTGCAAAAATTCAGGTTCTGGCCCCTTCCAGAGCTGAGATATCGAAACTCAAAAATTCGGCCCGAAAAAAAAACGACAGTGGTACCCCTTACGTTTTTTTTTGGGCGAAAAATTAAGTTTCTCCAATCTTCCCAAATTCTGATAGAGGGCCATGAGACTTAGACCTGAGTGCAAAAATGGAGGCTCTAGCCCCTTCCAGAGCTGAGATATCGAAACTCAAAAATTCGGCCCGAAAAAAAAACGACAGTGGTACCCCTTACGTTTTTTTTTTTGGGCGAAAAATTAAGTTTCTCCAATCTTCCCAAATTCTGATAGAGGGCCATGAGACTTAGACCTGAGTGCAAAAATGGAGGCTCTAGCCCCTTCCAGAGCTGAGATATCGAAACTCAAAAATTCGGCCCGAAAAAAAAACGACAGTGGTACCCCTTACGTTTTTTTTTTGGGCGAAAAATTAAGTTTCTCCAATCTTCCCAAATTCTGATAGAGGGCCATGAGACTTAGACCTGAGTGCAAAAATGGAGGCTCTAGCCCCTTCCAGAGCTGAGATATCGAAACTCAAAAATTCGGCCCGAAAAAAAAACGACAGTGGTACCCCTTACGTTTTTTTTTTTGGGGCGAAAAATTAAGTTTCTCCAATCTTCCCAAATTCTGATAGAGGGCCATGAGACTTAGACCTGAGTGCAAAAATGGAGGTTCTAGCCCCTTCCAGAGCTGAGATATCGAAACTCAAAAATTCGGCCCGAAAAAAAAACGACAGTGGTACCCCTTACGTTTTTTTTGGGGGCAAAAAATTAAGTTTCTCCAATCTTCCCAAATTCTGATAGAGGGCCATGAGACTTAGACCTGAGTGCAAAAATGGAGGTTCTAGCCCCTTCCAGAGCTGAGATATCGAAACTCAAAAATTCGGCCCGAAAAAAAAACGACAGTGGTACCCCTTACGTTTTTTTTTGGGGCGAAAAATTAAGTTTCTCCAATCTTCCCAAATTCTGATAGAGGGCCATGAGACTTAGACCTGAGTGCAAAAATGGAGGCTCTAGCCCCTTCCAGAGCTGAGATATCGAAACTCAAAAATTCGGCCCGAAAAAAAAACGACAGTGGTACCCCTTACGTTTTTATTTTTGGGCGAAAAATTAAGTTTCTCCAATCTTCCCAAATTCTGATAGAGGGCCATGAGACTTAGACCTGAGTGCAAAAATGCAGGTTCTGGCCCCTTCCAGAGCTGAGATATCGAAACTCAAAAATTCGGCCCGCAAAAAAAACGACAGTAGTACCCCTTACGTTTTTTTTTGGGGCGAAAAATTAAGTTTCTCCAATCTTCCCAAATTCTGATAGAGGGCCATGAGACTTAGACCTGAGTGCAAAAATGGAGGCTCTAGCCCCTTCCAGAGCTGAGGTATCGAAACTCAAAAATTCGGCCCGAAAAAAAAACGACAGTGGTACCCCTTACGTTTTTTTTTTTGGGCGAAAAAATTAAGTTTCTCCAATCTTCCCAAATTCTGATAGAGGGCCATGAGACTTAGACCTGAGTGCAAAAATGGAGGCTCTAGCCCCTTCCAGAGCTGAGATATCGAAACTCAAAAATTCGGCCCGAAAAAAAAACGACAGTGGTACCCCTTACGTTTTTTTTTTGGGCGAAAAATTAAGTTTCTCCAATCTTCCCAAATTCTGATAGAGGGCCATGAGACTTAGACCTGAGTGCAAAAATGGAGGCTCTAGCCCCTTCCAGAGCTGAGATATCGAAACTCAAAAATTCGGCCCGAAAAAAAAACGACAGTGGTACCCCTTACGTTTTTTTTTTTTGGGGCGAAAAATTAAGTTTCTCCAATCTTCCCAAATTCTGATAGAGGGCCATGAGACTTAGACCTGAGTGCAAAAATGGAGGTTCTAGCCCCTTCCAGAGCTGAGATATCGAAACTCAAAAATTCGGCCCGAAAAAAAAAACGACAGTGGTACCCCTTACGTTTTTTTTTTTGGGCGAAAAATTAAGTTTCTCCAATCTTCCCAAATTCTGATAGAGGGCCATGAGACTTAGACCTGAGTGCAAAAATGGAGGCTCTAGCCCCTTCCAGAGCTGAGATATCGAAACTCAAAAATTCGGCCCGAAAAAAAAACGACAGTGGTACCCCTTACGTTTTTTTTTTTGGGCGAAAAATTAAGTTTCTCCAATCTTCCCAAATTCTGATAGAGGGCCATGAGACTTAGACCTGAGTGCAAAAATGGAGGCTCTAGCCCCTTCCAGAGCTGAGATATCGAAACTCAAAAATTCGGCCCGAAAAAAAAACGACAGTGGTACCCCTTACGTTTTTTTTTTGGGCGAAAAATTAAGTTTCTCCAATCTTCCCAAATTCTGATAGAGGGCCATGAGACTTAGACCTGAGTGCAAAAATGGAGGCTCTAGCCCCTTCCAGAGCTGAGATATCGAAACTCAAAAATTCGGCCCGAAAAAAAAACGACAGTGGTACCCCTTACGTTTTTTTTTTTTGGGGCGAAAAATTAAGTTTCTCCAATCTTCCCAAATTCTGATAGAGGGCCATGAGACTTAGACCTGAGTGCAAAAATGGAGGTTCTAGCCCCTTCCAGAGCTGAGATATCGAAACTCAAAAATTCGGCCCGAAAAAAAAACGACAGTGGTACCCCTTACGTTTTTTTTTGGGGCGAAAAATTAAGTTTCTCCAATCTTCCCAAATTCTGATAGAGGGCCATGAGACTTAGACCTGAGTGCAAAAATGGAGGTTCTAGCCCCTTCCAGAGCTGAGATATCGAAACTCAAAAATTCGGCCCGAAAAAAAAACGACAGTGGTACCCCTTACGTTTTTTTTTGGGGCGAAAAATTAAGTTTCTCCAATCTTCCCAAATTCTGATAGAGGGCCATGAGACTTAGACCTGAGTGCAAAAATGGAGGCTCTAGCCCCTTCCAGAGCTGAGATATCGAAACTCAAAAATTCGGCCCGAAAAAAAAACGACAGTGGTACCCCTTACGTTTTTATTTTTGGGCGAAAAATTAAGTTTCTCCAATCTTCCCAAATTCTGATAGAGGGCCATGAGACTTAGACCTGAGTGCAAAAATGCAGGTTCTGGCCCCTTCCAGAGCTGAGATATCGAAACTCAAAAATTCGGCCCGCAAAAAAAACGACAGTAGTACCCCTTACGTTTTTTTTGGGGCGAAAAATTAAGTTTCTCCAATCTTCCCAAATTCTGATAGAGGGCCATGAGACTTAGACCTGAGTGCAAAAATGGAGGCTCTAGCCCCTTCCAGAGCTGAGATATCGAAACTCAAAAATTCGGCCCGAAAAAAAAACGACAGTGGTACCCCTTACGTTTTTTTTTTTGGGCGAAAAATTAAGTTTCTCCAATCTTCCCAAATTCTGATAGAGGGCCATGAGACTTAGACCTGAGTGCAAAAATGGAGGCTCTAGCCCCTTCCAGAGCTGAGATATCGAAACTCAAAAATTCGGCCCGAAAAAAAAACGACAGTGGTACCCCTTACGTTTTTTTTTTGGGCGAAAAATTAAGTTTCTCCAATCTTCCCAAATTCTGATAGAGGGCCATGAGACTTAGACCTGAGTGCAAAAATGGAGCCTCTAGCCCCTTCCAGAGCTGAGATATCGAAACTCAAAAATTCGGCCCGAAAAAAAAACGACAGTGGTACCCCTTACGTTTTTTTTTTTTGGGGCGAAAAATTAAGTTTCTCCAATCTTCCCAAATTCTGATAGAGGGCCATGAGACTTAGACCTGAGTGCAAAAATGGAGGTTCTAGCCCCTTCCAGAGCTGAGATATCGAAACTCAAAAATTCGGCCCGAAAAAAAAAACGACAGTGGTACCCCTTACGTTTTTTTTTTTGGGCGAAAAATTAAGTTTCTCCAATCTTCCCAAATTCTGATAGAGGGCCATGAGACTTAGACCTGAGTGCAAAAATGGAGGTTCTAGCCCCTTCCAGAGCTGAGATATCGAAACTCAAAAATTCGGCCCGAAAAAAAAAAACGACAGTGGTACCCCTTACGTTTTTTTTTTTTGGGCGAAAAATTAAGTTTCTCCAATCTTCCCAAATTCTGATAGAGGGCCATGAGACTTAGACCTGAGTGCAAAAATGGAGGTTCTAGCCCCTTCCAGAGCTGAGATATCGAAACTCAAAAATTCGGCCCGAAAAAAAAACGACAGTGGTACCCCTTACGTTTTTTTTGGGCGAAAAATTAAGTTTCTCCAATCTTCCCAAATTCTGATAGAGGGCCATGAGACTTAGACCTGAGTGCAAAAATGGAGGCTCTAGCCCCTTCCAGACCTGAGATATCGAAACTCAAAAATTCGGCCCGAAAAAAAAAACGACAGTGGTACCCCTTACGTTTTTTTTTTTTGGGGCGAAAAATTAAGTTTCTCCAATCTTCCCAAATTCTGATAGAGGGCCATGAGACTTAGACCTGAGTGCAAAAATGGAGACTCTAGCCCCTTCCAGAGCTGAGATATCGAAACTCAAAAATTCGGCCCGAAAAAAAAACGACAGTGGTACCCCTTACGTTTTTTTTTTTGGGCGAAAAATTAAGTTTCTCCAATCTTCCCAAATTCTGATAGAGGGCCATGAGACTTAGACCTGAGTGCAAAAATTGAGGCTCTAGCCCCTTCCAGAGCTGAGATATCGAAACTCAAAAATTCGGCCCGAAAAAAAAACGACAGTGGTACCCCTTACGTTTTTTTTTTGGGCGAAAAATTAAGTTTCTCCAATCTTCCCAAATTCTGATAGAGGGCCATGAGACTTAGACCTGAGTGCAAAAATGGAGGTTCTAGCCCCTTCCAGAGCTGAGATATCGAAACTCAAAAATTCGGCCCGAAAAAAAAACGACAGTGGTACCCCTTACGTTTTTTTTTTGGGCGAAAAATTAAGTTTCTCCAATCTTCCCAAATTCTGATAGAGGGCCATGAGACTTAGACCTGAGTGCAAAAATGGAGGCTCTAGCCCCTTCCAGAGCTGAGATATCGAAACTCAAAAATTCGGCCCGAAAAAAAAACGACAGTGGTACCCCTTACGTTTTTTTTGGGCGAAAAATTAAGTTTCTCCAATCTTCCCAAATTCTGATAGAGGGCCATGAGACTTAGACCTGAGTGCAAAAATGGAGGCTCTAGCCCCTTCCAGACCTGAGATATCGAAACTCAAAAATTCGGCCCGAAAAAAAAAACGACAGTGGTACCCCTTACGTTTTTTTTTTTTGGGGCGAAAAATTAAGTTTCTCCAATCTTCCCAAATTCTGATAGAGGGCCATGAGACTTAGACCTGAGTGCAAAAATGGAGACTCTAGCCCCTTCCAGAGCTGAGATATCGAAACTCAAAAATTCGGCCCGAAAAAAAAACGACAGTGGTACCCCTTACGTTTTTTTTTTTGGGCGAAAAATTAAGTTTCTCCAATCTTCCCAAATTCTGATAGAGGGCCATGAGACTTAGACCTGAGTGCAAAAATTGAGGCTCTAGCCCCTTCCAGAGCTGAGATATCGAAACTCAAAAATTCGGCCCGAAAAAAAAACGACAGTGGTACCCCTTACGTTTTTTTTTGGGCGAAAAATTAAGTTTCTCCAATCTTCCCAAATTCTGATAGAGGGCCATGAGACTTAGACCTGAGTGCAAAAATTGAGGCTCTAGCCCCTTCCAGAGCTGAGATATCGAAACTCAAAAATTCGGCCCGAAAAAAAAACGACAGTGGTACCCCTTACGTTTTTTTTTTTGGGCGAAAAATTAAGTTTCTCCAATCTTCCCAAATTCTGATAGAGGGCCATGAGACTTAGACCTGAGTGCAAAAATGGAGGCTCTAGCCCCTTCCAGAGCTGATATATCGAAACTCAAAAATTCGGCCCGAAAAAAAAACGACAGTGGTACCCCTTACGTTTTTTTTTTTTGGGCGAAAAATTAAGTTTCTCCAATCTTCCCAAATTCTGATAGAGGGCCATGAGACTTAGACCTGAGTGCAAAAATGGAGACTCTAGCCCCTTCCAGAGCTGAGATATCGAAACTCAAAAATTCGGCCCGAAAAAAAAACGACAGTGGTACCCCTTACGTTTTTTTTTTTGGGCGAAAAATTAAGTTTCTCCAATCTTCCCAAATTCTGATAGAGGGCCATGAGACTTAGACCTGAGTGCAAAAATGGAGGCTCTAGCCCCTTCCAGAGCTGAGATATCGAAACTCAAAAATTCGGCCCGAAAAAAAAACGACAGTGGTACCCCTTACGTTTTTTTTTTTGGGCGAAAAATTAAGTTTCTCCAATCTTCCAAAATTCTGATAGAGGGCCATGAGACTTAGACCTGAGTGCAAAAATGGAGGTTCTAGCCCCTTCCAGAGCTGAGATATCGAAACTCAAAAATTCGGCCCGAAAAAAAAACGACAGTGGTACCCCTTACGTTTTTTTTTTGGGCGAAAAATTAAGTTTCTCCAATCTTCCCAAATTCTGATAGAGGGCCATGAGACTTAGACCTGAGTGCAAAAATGGAGGTTCTAGCCCCTTCCAGAGCTGAGATATCGAAACTCAAAAATTCGGCCCGAAAAAAAAAACGACAGTGGTACCCCTTACGTTTTTTTTTTGGGCGAAAAATTAAGTTTCTCCAATCTTCCCAAATTCTGATAGAGGGCCATGAGACTTAGACCTGAGTGCAAAAATTGAGGCTCTAGCCCCTTCCAGAGCTGAGATATCGAAACTCAAAAATTCGGCCCGAAAAAAAAAACGACAGTGGTACCCCTTACGTTTTTTTTTTGGGCGAAAAATTAAGTTTCTCCAATCTTCCCAAATTCTGATAGAGGGCCATGAGACTTAGACCTGAGTGCAAAAATGGAGGCTCTAGCCCCTTCCAGAGCTGAGATATCGAAACTCAAAAATTCGGCCCGAAAACAAAATGACAGTGGTACCCCTTACGTTTTTTTTTTTGGGCGAAAAATTAAGTTTCTCCAATCTTCCCAAATTCTGATAGAGGGCCATGAGACTTAGACCTGAGTGCAAAAATGGAGGCTCTAGCCCCTTCCAGAGCTGAGATATCGAAACTCAAAAATTCGGCCCGAAAAAAAAAACGACAGTGGTACCCCTTACGTTTTTTTTTTTTGGGCGAAAAATTACGTTTCTCCAATCTTCCCAAATTCTGATAGAGGGCCATGAGACTTAGACCTGAGTGCAAAAATGGAGGCTCTAGCCCCTTCCAGAGCTGAGATATCGAAACTCAAAAATTCGGCCCGAAAAAAAAATGACAGTGGTACCCCTTACGTTTTTTTTTTTTTGGGCGAAAAATTAAGTTTCTCCAATCTTCCCAAATTCTGATAGAGGGCCATGAGACTCAAACCTGAGTGCAAAAATGCAGGTTCTGGCCCCTTCCAGAGCTGAGATATCGAAACTCAAAAATTCGGCCCGAAAAAAAAACGACAGTGGTACCCCTTACGTTTTTTTTTGGGCGAAAAATTAAGTTTCTCCAATCTTCCCAAATTCTGATAGAGGGCCATGAGACTTAGACCTGAGTGCAAAAATGGAGGCTCTAGCCCCTTCCAGAGCTGAGATATCGAAACTCAAAAATTCGGCCCGAAAAAAAAACGACAGTGGTACCCCTTACGTTTTTTTTTTTGGGCGAAAAATTAAGTTTCTCCAATCTTCCCAAATTCTGATAGAGGGCCATGAGACTTAGACCTGAGTGCAAAAATGGAGGCTCTAGCCCCTTCCAGAGCTGAGATATCGAAACTCAAAAATTCGGCCCGAAAAAAAAACGACAGTGGTACCCCTTACGTTTTTTTTTTGGGCGAAAAATTAAGTTTCTCCAATCTTCCCAAATTCTGATAGAGGGCCATGAGACTTAGACCTGAGTGCAAAAATGGAGGCTCTAGCCCCTTCCAGAGCTGAGATATCGAAACTCAAAAATTCGGCCCGAAAAAAAAACGACAGTGGTACCCCTTACGTTTTTTTTTTTTGGGGCGAAAAATTAAGTTTCTCCAATCTTCCCAAATTCTGATAGAGGGCCATGAGACTTAGACCTGAGTGCAAAAATGGAGGTTCTAGCCCCTTCCAGAGCTGAGATATCGAAACTCAAAAATTCGGCCCGAAAAAAAAACGACAGTGGTACCCCTTACGTTTTTTTTTGGGGCGAAAAATTAAGTTTCTCCAATCTTCCCAAATTCTGATAGAGGGCCATGAGACTTAGACCTGAGTGCAAAAATGGAGGTTCTAGCCCCTTCCAGAGCTGAGATATCGAAACTCAAAAATTCGGCCCGAAAAAAAAACGACAGTGGTACCCCTTACGTTTTTTTTTGGGGCGAAAAATTAAGTTTCTCCAATCTTCCCAAATTCTGATAGAGGGCCATGAGACTTAGACCTGAGTGCAAAAATGGAGGCTCTAGCCCCTTCCAGAGCTGAGATATCGAAACTCAAAAATTCGGCCCGAAAAAAAAACGACAGTGGTACCCCTTACGTTTTTATTTTTGGGCGAAAAATTAAGTTTCTCCAATCTTCCCAAATTCTGATAGAGGGCCATGAGACTTAGACCTGAGTGCAAAAATGCAGGTTCTGGCCCCTTCCAGAGCTGAGATATCGAAACTCAAAAATTCGGCCCGCAAAAAAAACGACAGTAGTACCCCTTACGTTTTTTTTTGGGGCGAAAAATTAAGTTTCTCCAATCTTCCCAAATTCTGATAGAGGGCCATGAGACTTAGACCTGAGTGCAAAAATGGAGGCTCTAGCCCCTTCCAGAGCTGAGATATCGAAACTCAAAAATTCGGCCCGAAAAAAAAACGACAGTGGTACCCCTTACGTTTTTATTTTTGGGCGAAAAATTAAGTTTCTCCAATCTTCCCAAATTCTGATAGAGGGCCATGAGACTTAGACCTGAGTGCAAAAATGCAGGTTCTGGCCCCTTCCAGAGCTGAGATATCGAAACTCAAAAATTCGGCCCGCAAAGAAAACGACAGTAGTACCCCTTACGTTTTTTTTTGGGGCGAAAAATTAAGTTTCTCCAATCTTCCCAAATTCTGATAGAGGGCCATGAGACTTAGACCTGAGTGCAAAAATGGAGGCTCTAGCCCCTTCCAGAGCTGAGATATCGAAACTCAAAAATTCGGCCCGAAAAAAAAACCACAGTGGTACCCCTTACGTTTTTTTTTTTGGGCGAAAAATTAAGTTTCTCCAATCTTCCCAAATTCTGATAGAGGGCCATGAGACTTAGACCTGAGTGCAAAAATGGAGGCTCTAGCCCCTTCCAGAGCTGAGATATCGAAACTCAAAAATTCGGCCCGAAAAAAAAACGACAGTGGTACCCCTTACGTTTTTTTTTTGGGCGAAAAATTAAGTTTCTCCAATCTTCCCAAATTCTGATAGAGGGCCATGAGACTTAGACCTGAGTGCAAAAATGGAGGCTCTAACCCCTTCCAGAGCTGAGATATCGAAACTCAAAAATTCGGCCCGAAAAAAAAACGACAGTGGTACCCCTTACGTTTTTTTTTTTTGGGGCGAAAAATTAAGTTTCTCCAATCTTCCCAAATTCTGATAGAGGGCCATGAGACTTAGACCTGAGTGCAAAAATGGAGGTTCTAGCCCCTTCCAGAGCTGAGATATCGAAACTCAAAAATTCGGCCCGAAAAAAAAAACGACAGTGGTACCCCTTACGGTTTTTTTTTTGGGCGAAAAATTAAGTTTCTCCAATCTTCCCAAATTCTGATAGAGGGCCATGAGACTTAGACCTGAGTGCAAAAATGGAGGCTCTAGCCCCTTCCAGAGCTGAGATATCGAAACTCAAAAATTCGGCCCGAAAAAAAAACGACAGTGGTACCCCTTACGTTTTTTTTTTTGGGCGAAAAATTAAGTTTCTCCAATCTTCCCAAATTCTGATAGAGGGCCATGAGACTTAGACCTGAGTGCAAAAATGGAGGCTCTAGCCCCTTCCAGAGCTGAGATATCGAAACTCAAAAATTCGGCCCGAAAAAAAAACGACAGTGGTACCCCTTACGTTTTTTTTTTGGGCGAAAAATTAAGTTTCTCCAATCTTCCCAAATTCTGATAGAGGGCCATGAGACTTAGACCTGAGTGCAAAAATGGAGGCTCTAGCCCCTTCCAGAGCTGAGATATCGAAACTCAAAAATTCGGCCCGAAAAAAAAACGACAGTGGTACCCCTTACGTTTTTTTTTTGGGGCGAAAAATTAAGTTTCTCCAATCTTCCCAAATTCTGATAGAGGGCCATGAGACTTAGACCTGAGTGCAAAAATGGAGGTTCTAGCCCCTTCCAGAGCTGAGATATCGAAACTCAAAAATTCGGCCCGAAAAAAAAACGACAGTGGTACCCCTTACGTTTTTTTTTGGGGCGAAAAATTAAGTTTCTCCAATCTTCCCAAATTCTGATAGAGGGCCATGAGACTTAGACCTGAGTGCAAAAATGGAGGTTCTAGCCCCTTCCAGAGCTGAGATATCGAAACTCAAAAATTCGGCCCGAAAAAAAAACGACAGTGGTACCCCTTACGTTTTTTTTTGGGGCGAAAAATTAAGTTTCTCCAATCTTCCCAAATTCTGATAGAGGGCCATGAGACTTAGACCTGAGTGCAAAAATGGAGGCTCTAGCCCCTTCCAGAGCTGAGATATCGAAACTCAAAAATTCGGCCCGAAAAAAAACGACAGTGGTACCCCTTACGTTTTTATTTTTGGGCGAAAAATTAAGTTTCTCCAATCTTCCCAAATTCTGATAGAGGGCCATGAGACTTAGACCTGAGTGCAAAAATGCAGGTTCTGGCCCCTTCCAGAGCTGAGATATCGAAACTCAAAAATTCGGCCCGCAAAAAAAACGACAGTAGTACCCCTTACGTTTTTTTTGGGGCGAAAAATTAAGTTTCTCCAATCTTCCCAAATTCTGATAGAGGGCCATGAGACTTAGACCTGAGTGCAAAAATGGAGGCTCTAGCCCCTTCCAGAGCTGAGATATCGAAACTCAAAAATTCGGCCCGAAAAAAAAACGACAGTGGTACCCCTTACGTTTTTTTTTTTGGGCAAAAAATTAAGTTTCTCCAATCTTCCCAAATTCTGATAGAGGGCCATGAGACTTAGACCTGAGTGCAAAAATGGAGGCTCTAGCCCCTTCCAGAGCTGAGATATCGAAACTCAAAAATTCGGCCCGAAAAAAAAACGACAGTGGTACCCCTTACGTTTTTTTTTTGGGCGAAAAATTAAGTTTCTCCAATCTTCCCAAATTCTGATAGAGGGCCATGAGACTTAGACCTGAGTGCAAAAATGGAGGCTCTAGCCCCTTCCAGAGCTGAGATATCGAAACTCAAAAATTCGGCCCGAAAAAAAAACGACAGTGGTACCCCTTACGTTTTTTTTTTTTGGGGCGAAAAATTAAGTTTCTCCAATCTTCCCAAATTCTGATAGAGGGCCATGAGACTTAGACCTGAGTGCAAAAATGGAGGTTCTAGCCCCTTCCAGAGCTGAGATATCGAAACTCAAAAATTCGGCCCGAAAAAAAAAACGACAGTGGTACCCCTTACGTTTTTTTTTTTGGGCGAAAAATTAAGTTTCTCCAATCTTCCCAAATTCTGATAGAGGGCCATGAGACTTAGACCTGAGTGCAAAAATGGAGGTTCTAGCCCCTTCCAGAGCTGAGATATCGAAACTCAAAAATTCGGCCCGAAAAAAAAAAACGACAGTGGTACCCCTTACGTTTTTTTTTTTTGGGCGAAAAATTAAGTTTCTCCAATCTTCCCAAATTCTGATAGAGGGCCATGAGACTTAGACCTGAGTGCAAAAATGGAGGTTCTAGCCCCTTCCAGAGCTGAGATATCGAAACTCAAAAATTCGGCCCGAAAAAAAAACGACAGTGGTACCCCTTACGTTTTTTTTGGGCGAAAAATTAAGTTTCTCCAATCTTCCCAAATTCTGATAGAGGGCCATGAGACTTAGACCTGAGTGCAAAAATGGAGGCTCTAGCCCCTTCCAGACCTGAGATATCGAAACTCAAAAATTCGGCCCGAAAAAAAAAACGACAGTGGTACCCCTTACGTTTTTTTTTTTGGGGCGAAAAATTAAGTTTCTCCAATCTTCCCAAATTCTGATAGAGGGCCATGAGACTTAGACCTGAGTGCAAAAATGGAGACTCTAGCCCCTTCCAGAGCTGAGATATCGAAACTCAAAAATTCGGCCCGAAAAAAAAACGACAGTGGTACCCCTTACGTTTTTTTTTTTGGGCGAAAAATTAAGTTTCTCCAATCTTCCCAAATTCTGATAGAGGGCCATGAGACTTAGACCTGAGTGCAAAAATTGAGGCTCTAGCCCCTTCCAGAGCTGAGATATCGAAACTCAAAAATTCGGCCCGAAAAAAAAACGACAGTGGTACCCCTTACGTTTTTTTTTTGGGCGAAAAATTAAGTTTCTCCAATCTTCCCAAATTCTGATAGAGGGCCATGAGACTTAGACCTGAGTGCAAAAATGGAGGTTCTAGCCCCTTCCAGAGCTGAGATATCGAAACTCAAAAATTCGGCCCGAAAAAAAAACGACAGTGGTACCCCTTACGTTTTTTTTTTGGGCGAAAAATTAAGTTTCTCCAATCTTCCCAAATTCTGATAGAGGGCCATGAGACTTAGACCTGAGTGCAAAAATGGAGGCTCTAGCCCCTTCCAGAGCTGAGATATCGAAACTCAAAAATTCGGCCCGAAAAAAAAACGACAGTGGTACCCCTTACGTTTTTTTTGGGCGAAAAATTAAGTTTCTCCAATCTTCCCAAATTCTGATAGAGGGCCATGAGACTTAGACCTGAGTGCAAAAATGGAGGCTCTAGCCCCTTCCAGACCTGAGATATCGAAACTCAAAAATTCGGCCCGAAAAAAAAAACGACAGTGGTACCCCTTACGTTTTTTTTTTTTGGGGCGAAAAATTAAGTTTCTCCAATCTTCCCAAATTCTGATAGAGGGCCATGAGACTTAGACCTGAGTGCAAAAATGGAGACTCTAGCCCCTTCCAGAGCTGAGATATCGAAACTCAAAAATTCGGCCCGAAAAAAAAACGACAGTGGTACCCCTTACGTTTTTTTTTTTGGGCGAAAAATTAAGTTTCTCCAATCTTCCCAAATTCTGATAGAGGGCCATGAGACTTAGACCTGAGTGCAAAAATTGAGGCTCTAGCCCCTTCCAGAGCTGAGATATCGAAACTCAAAAATTCGGCCCGAAAAAAAAACGACAGTGGTACCCCTTACGTTTTTTTTTTGGGCGAAAAATTAAGTTTCTCCAATCTTCCCAAATTCTGATAGAGGGCCATGAGACTTAGACCTGAGTGCAAAAATGGAGGTTCTAGCCCCTTCCAGAGCTGAGATATCGAAACTCAAAAATTCGGTCCGAAAAAAAAACGACAGTGGTACCCCTTACGTTTTTTTTTTGGGCGAAAAATTAAGTTTCTCCAATCTTCCCAAATTCTGATAGAGGGCCATGAGACTTAGACCTGAGTGCAAAAATGGAGGCTCTAGCCCCTTCCAGAGCTGAGATATCGAAACTCAAAAATTCGGCCCGAAAAAAAAAACGACAGTGGTACCCCTTACGTTTTTTTTTTGGGCGAAAAATTAAGTTTCTCCAATCTTCCCAAATTCTGATAGAGGGCCATGAGACTTAGACCTGAGTGCAAAAATGGAGGTTCTAGCCCCTTCCAGAGCTGAGATATCGAAACTCAAAAATTCGGCCCGAAAAAAAAAACGACAGTGGTACCCCTTACGTTTTTTTTTTGGGCGAAAAATTAAGTTTCTCCAATCTTCCCAAATTCTGATAGAGGGCCATGAGACTTAGACCTGAGTGCAAAAATGGAGGTTCTAGCCCCTTCCAGAGCTGAGATATCGAAACTCAAAAATTCGGCCCGAAAAAAAAAAAACGACAGTGGTACCCCTTACGTTTTTTTTTTTTTGGGCGAAAAATTAAGTTTCTCCAATCTTCCCAAATTCTGATAGAGGGCCATGAGACTTAGACCTGAGTGCAAAAATGGAGACTCTAGCCCCTTCCAGAGCTGAGATATCGAAACTCAAAAATTCGGCCCGAAAAAAAAAACGACAGTGGTACCCCTTACGTTTTTTTTTTGGGGCGAAAAATTAAGTTTCTCCAATCTTCCCAAATTCTGATAGAGGGCCATGAGACTTAGACCTGAGTGCAAAAATGGAGGTTCTAGCCCCTTCCAGAGCTGAGATATCGAAACTCAAAAATTCGGCCCGAAAAAAAAAAAACGACAGTGGTACCCCTTACGTTTTTTTTTTGGGCGAAAAATTAAGTTTCTCCAATCTTCCCAAATTCTGATAGAGGGCCATGAGACTTAGACCTGAGTGCAAAAATGGAGGTTCTAGCCCCTTCCAGAGCTGAGATATCGAAACTCAAAAATTCGGCCCGAAAAAAAAACGACAGTGGTACCCCTTACGTTTTTTTTTGGGGCGAAAAATTAAGTTTCTCCAATCTTCCCAAATTCTGATAGAGGGCCATGAGACTTAGATCTGAGTGCAAAAATGGAGGTTCTAGCCCCTTCCAGAGCTGAGATATCGAAACTCAAAAATTCGGCCCGAAAAAAAAACGACAGTGGTACCCCTTACGTTTTTTTTTTGGGGCGAAAAATTAAGTTTCTCCAATCTTCCCAAATTCTGATAGAGGGCCATGAGACTTAGACCTGAGTGCAAAAATGGAGGCTCTAGCCCCTTCCAGAGCTGAGATATCGAAACTCAAAAATTCGGCCCGAAAAAAAAACGACAGTGGTACCCCTTACGTTTTTTTTTTTGGGCGAAAAATTAAGTTTCTCCAATCTTCCCAAATTCTGATAGAGGGCCATGAGACTTAGACCTGAGTGCAAAAATGGAGACTCTAGCCCCTTCCAGAGCTGAGATATCGAAACTCAAAAATTCGGCCCGAAAAAAAACCGACAGTGGTACCCCTTACGTTTTTTTTTTGGGGCGAAAAATTAAGTTTCTCCAATCTTCCCAAATTCTGATAGAGGGCCATGAGACTTAGACCTGAGTGCAAAAATTGAGGCTCTAGCCCCTTCCAGAGCTGAGATATCGAAACTCAAAAATTCGGCCCGAAAAAAAAACGACAGTGGTACCCCTTACGTTTTTTTTTTTTGGGCGAAAAATTAAGTTTCTCCAATCTTCCCAAATTCTGATAGAGGGCCATGAGACTTAGACCTGAGTGCAAAAATGGAGGCTCTAGCCCCTTCCAGAGCTGAGATATCGAAACTCAAAAATTCGGCCCGAAAAAAAAACGACAGTGGTACCCCTTACGTTTTTTTTTTTGGGCGAAAAATTAAGTTTCTCCAATCTTCCCAAATTCTGATAGAGGGCCATGAGACTTAGACCTGAGTGCAAAAATTGAGGCTCTAGCCCCTTCCAGAGCTGAGATATCGAAACTTAAAAATTCGGCCCGAAAAAAAAACGACAGTGGTACCCCTAACGGTTTTTTTTTGGGCGAAAAATTAAGTTTCTCCAATCTTCCCAAATTCTGATAGAGGGCCATGAGACTTAGACCTGAGTGCAAACATGGAGGTTCTAGCCCCTTCCAGAGCTGAGATATCGAAACTCAAAAATTCGGCCCGAAAAAAAAACGACAGTGGTACCCCTTACGTTTTTTTTTTTGGGCGAAAAATTAAGTTTCTCCAATCTTCCCAAATTCTGATAGAGGGCCATGAGACATAGACCTGAGTGCAAAAATGGAGGTTCTAGCCCCTTCCAGAGCTGAGATATCGAAACTCAAAAATTCGGCCCGAAAAAAAAACGACAGTGGTACCCCTTACGTTTTTTTTTTGGGCGAAAAATTAAGTTTCTCCAATCTTCCCAAATTCTGATAGAGGGCCATGAGACTTAGACCTGAGTGCAAAAATGGAGGCTCTAGCCCCTTCCAGAGCTGAGATATCGAAACTCAAAAATTCGGCCCGAAAAAAAAACGACAGTGGTACCCCTTACGTTTTTTTTTTTTTGGGCGAAAAATTAAGTTTCTCCAATCTTCCCAAAACTCTGGATTCTGATAGAGGGCCATGAGACTTACACCTGAGTGCAAAAATTGAGGCTCTAGCCCCTTCCAGAGCTGAGATATCGAAACTCAAAAATTCGGCCCGAAAAAAAAACGACAGTGGTACCCCTTATGTTTTTTTTTTTTGGGCGAAAAAATTAAGTTTCTCCCAGTAAAAAAAATTTC
>NW_028297307.1:75000-77500 GCF_988280905.1 Pimephales promelas | reverse complement strand
CTGGTTAGTACTTGGATGGGAGACCGCCTGGGAATACCAGGTGCTGTAAGCTTTATGTAGTTTACTACCCTAATGTTCTAACCATTCAAATAGCCCAATTTTGGCAGCAGATTTCGCTTACGGCCATACCACCTTGAGAACGCCCGAACTCGTCTGATCTCGGAAGCTAAGCAGGGTCGGGCCTGGTTAGTACTTGGATGGGAGACCGCCTGGGAATACCAGGTGCTGTAAGCTTTATGTAGTTTACTACCCTAATGTTCTAACCATTCAAATAGCCCAATTTTGGCAGCAGATTTCGCTTACGGCCATACCACCTTGAGAACGCCCGAACTCGTCTGATCTCGGAAGCTAAGCAGGGTCGGGCCTGGTTAGTACTTGGATGGGAGACCGCCTGGGAATACCAGGTGCTGTAAGCTTTATGTAGTTTACAACCCTAATGTTCTAACCATTCAAATAGCCCAATTTTGGCTGCAGATTTCGCTTACGGCCATACCACCTTGAGAACGCCCGAACTCGTCTGATCTCGGAAGCTAAGCAGGGTCGGGCCTGGTTAGTACTTGGATGGGAGACCGCCTGGGAATACCAGGTGCTGTAAGCTTTATTGTTTAAAAAAAAAAAAAAAAAAAAGAGTCAATGAAATGTTTCAAAAATCCTAAATTGTCTTTTTTCCCCTCAAAATTCCTGAAATAGTCTCTCAGTTTCTTCAGAAAGCCTGAAAGAGTCTCTTTTTTTTCTTCTTCAAATAGCCCAATTTTGGCAGCAGATTTCGCTTACGGCCATACCACCTTGAGAACGCCCGAACTCGTCTGATCTCGGAAGCTAAGCAGGGTCGGGCCTGGTTAGTACTTGGATGGGAGACCGCCTGGGAATACCAGGTGCTGTAAGCTTTATGTAGTTTACTACCCTAATGTTCTAACCATTCAAATAGCCCAATTTTGGCAGCAGATTTCGCTTACGGCCATACCACCTTGAGAACGCCCGAACTCGTCTGATCTCGGAAGCTAAGCAGGGTCGGGCCTGGTTAGTACTTGGATGGGAGACCGCCTGGGAATACCAGGTGCTGTAAGCTTTATGTAGTTTACTACCCTAATGTTCTAACCATTCAAATAGCCCAATTTTGGCAGCAGATTTCGCTTACGGCCATACCACCTTGAGAACGCCCGAACTCGTCTGATCTCGGAAGCTAAGCAGGGTCGGGCCTGGTTAGTACTTGGATGGGAGACCGCCTGGGAATACCAGGTGCTGTAAGCTTTATTGTTTAAAAAAAAAAAAAAAAAAAAAGAGTCAATGAAATGTTTCAAAAATCCTAAATTGTCTTTTTTCCCCTCAAAATTCCTGAAATAGTCTCTCAGTTTCTTCAGAAAGCCTGAAAGAGTCTCTTTTTTTTCTTCTTCAAATAGCCCAATTTTGGCTGCAGATTTCGCTTACGGCCATACCACCTTGAGAACGCCCGAACTCGTCTGATCTCGGAAGCTAAGCAGGGTCGGGCCTGGTTAGTACTTGGATGGGAGACCGCCTGGGAATACCAGGTGCTGTAAGCTTTATGTAGTTTACTACCCTAATGTTCTAACCATTCAAATAGCCCAATTTTGGCAGCAGATTTCGCTTACGGCCATACCACCTTGAGAACGCCCGAACTCGTCTGATCTCGGAAGCTAAGCAGGGTCGGGCCTGGTTAGTACTTGGATGGGAGACCGCCTGGGAATACCAGGTGCTGTAAGCTTTATGTAGTTTACTACCCTAATGTTCTAACCATTCAAATAGCCCAATTTTGGCAGCAGATTTCGCTTACGGCCATACCACCTTGAGAACGCCCGAACTCGTCTGATCGCGGAAGCTAAGCAGGGTCGGGCCTGGTTAGTACTTGGATGGGAGACCGCCTGGGAATACCAGGTGCTGTAAGCTTTATGTAGTTTACTACCCTAATGTTCTAACCATTCAAATAGCCCAATTTTGGCAGCAGATTTCGCTTACGGCCATACCACCTTGAGAACGCCCGAACTCGTCTGATCTCGGAAGCTAAGCAGGGTCGGGCCTGGTTAGTACTTGGTTGGGAGACCGCCTGGGAATACCAGGTGCTGTAAGCTTTATGTAGTTTACTACCCTAATGTTCTAACCATTCAAATAGCCCAATTTTGGCAGCAGATTTCGCTTACGGCCATACCACCTTGAGAACGCCCGAACTCGTCTGATCTCGGAAGCTAAGCAGGGTCGGGCCTGGTTAGTACTTGGATGGGAGACCGCCTGGGAATACCAGGTGCTGTAAGCTTTATGTAGTTTACTACCCTAATGTTCTAACCATTCAAATAGCCCAATTTTGGCAGCAGATTTCGCTTACGGCCATACCACCTTGAGAACGCCCGAACTCGTCTGATCTCGGAAGCTAAGCAGGGTCGGGCCTGGTTAGTACTTGGATGGGAGACCGCCTGGGAATACCAGGTGCTGTAAGCTTTATGTAGTTTACTACCCTAATGTTCTAACCATTCAAATAGCCCAATTT
>NW_028297307.1:57500-62500 GCF_988280905.1 Pimephales promelas | reverse complement strand
ATACCAGGTGCTGTAAGCTTTATATAGTTTACTACCCTAATGTTCTAACCATTCAAATAGCCCAATTTTGGCAGCAGATTTCGCTTACGGCCATACCACCTTGAGAACGCCCGAACTCGTCTGATCTCGGAAGCTAAGCAGGGTCGGGCCTGGTTAGTACTTGGATGGGAGACCGCCTGGGAATACCAGGTGCTGTAAGCTTTACATAGTTTACTACCCTAATGTTCTAACCATTCAAATAGCCCAATTTTGGCAGCAGATTTCGCTTACGGCCATACCACCTTGAGAACGCCCGAACTCGTCTGGTCTCGGAAGCTAAGCAGGGTCGGGCCTGGTTAGTACTTGGATGGGAGACCGCCTGGGAATACCAGGTGCTGTAAGCTTTACATAGTTTACTACCCTAATGTTCTAACCATTCAAATAGCCCAATTTTGGCAGCAGATTTCGCTTACGGCCATACCACCTTGAGAACGCCCGAACTCGTCTGATCTCGGAAGCTAAGCAGGGTCGGGCCTGGTTAGTACTTGGATGGGAGACCGCCTGGGAATACCAGGTGCTGTAAGCTTTATGTAGTTTACTACCCTAATGTTCTAACCATTCAAATAGCCCAATTTTGGCAGGAGATTTCGCTTACGACCATACCACCTTGAGAACGCCCGAACTCGTCTGATCTCGGAAGCTAAGCAGGGTCGGGCCTGGTTAGTACTTGGATGGGAGACCGCCTGGGAATACCAGGTGCTGTAAGCTTTATGTAGTTTACTACCCTAATGTTCTAACCATTCAAATAGCCCAATTTTGGCAGCAGATTTCGCTTACGGCCATACCACCTTGAGAACGCCCGAACTCGTCTGATCTCGGAAGCTAAGCAGGGTCGGGCCTGGTTAGTCCTTGGATGGGAGACCGCCTGGGAATACCAGGTGCTGTAAGCTTTATGTAGTTTACTACCCTAATGTTCTAACCATTCAAATAGCCCAATTTTGGCAGCAGATTTCGCTTACGGCCATACCACCTTGAGAACGCCCGAACTCGTCTGATCTCGGAAGCTAAGCAGGGTCGGGCCTGGTTAGTACTTGGATGGGAGACCGCCTGGGAATACCAGGTGCTGTAAGCTTTATGTAGTTTACTACCCTAATGTTCTAACCATTCAAATAGCCCAATTTTGGCAGCAGATTTCGCTTACGGCCATACCACCTTGAAAACGCCCGAACTCGTCTGATCTCGGAAGCTAAGCTGGGTCGGGCCTGGTTAGTACTTGGATGGGAGACCGCCTGGGAATACCAGGTGCTGTAAGCTTTATGTAGTTTACTACCCTAATGTTCTAACCATTCAAATAGCCCAATTTTGGCAGCAGATTTCGCTTACGGCCATACCACCTTGAAAACGCCCGAACTCGTCTGATCTCGGAAGCTAAGCAGGGTCGGGCCTGGTTAGTACTTGGATGGGAGACCGCCTGGGAATACCAGGTGCTGTAAGCTTTATGTAGTTTACAACCCTAATGTTCTAACCATTCAAATAGCCCAATTTTGGCAACAGATTTCGCTTACGGCCATACCACCTTGAGAACGCCCGAACTCGTCTGATCTCGGAAGCTAAGCAGGGTCGGGCCTGGTTAGTACTTGGATGGGAGACCGCCTGGGAATACCAGGTGCTGTAAGCTTTATTGTTTAAAAAAAAAAAAAAAAAAAGAGTCAATGAAATGTTTCAAAAATCCTAAATTGTCTTTTTTCCCCTCAAAATTCCTGAAATAGTCTCTCAGTTTCTTCAGAAAGCCTGAAAGAGTCTCTTTTTTTTCTTCTTCAAATAGCCCAATTTTGGCAGCAGATTTCGCTTACGGCCATACCACCTTGAGAACGCCCGAACTCGTCTGATCTCGGAAGCTAAGCAGGGTCGGGCCTGGTTAGTACTTGGATGGGAGACCGCCTGGGAATACCAGGTGCTGTAAGCTTTATGTAGTTTACTACCCTAATGTTCTAACCATTCAAATAGCCCAATTTTGGCAGCAGATTTCGCTTACGGCCATACCACCTTGAGAACGCCCGAACTCGTCTGATCTCGGAAGCTAAGCAGGGTCGGGCCTGGTTAGTACTTGGATGGGAGACCGCCTGGGAATACCAGGTGCTGTAAGCTTTATGTAGTTTACTACCCTAATGTTCTAACCATTCAAATAGCCCAATTTTGGCAGCAGATTTCGCTTACGGCCATACCACCTTGAGAACGCCCGAACTCGTCTGATCTCGGAAGCTAAGCAGGGTCGGGCCTGGTTAGTACTTGGATGGGAGACCGCCTGGGAATACCAGGTGCTGTAAGCTTTATGTAGTTTACTACCCTAATGTTCTAACCATTCAAATAGCCCAATTTTGGCAGCAGATTTCGCTTACGGCCATACCACCTTGAGAACGCCCGAACTCGTCTGATCTCGGAAGCTAAGCAGGGTCGGGCCTGGTTAGTACTTGGATGGGAGACCGCCTGGGAATACCAGGTGCTGTAAGCTTTATGTAGTTTACTACCCTAATGTTCTAACCATTCAAATAGCCCAATTTTGGCAGCAGATTTCGCTTACGGCCATACCACCTTGAGAACGCCCGAACTCGTCTGATCTCGGAAGCTAAGCAGGGTCGGGCCTGGTTAGTACTTGGTTGGGAGACCGCCTGGGAATACCAGGTGCTGTAAGCTTTATGTAGTTTACTACCCTAATGTTCTAACCATTCAAATAGCCCAATTTTGGCAGCAGATTTCGCTTACGGCCATACCACCTTGAGAACGCCCGAACTCGTCTGATCTCGGAAGCTAAGCAGGGTCGGGCCTGGTTAGTACTTGGATGGGAGACCGCCTGGGAATACCAGGTGCTGTAAGCTTTATGTAGTTTACTACCCTAATGTTCTAACCATTCAAATAGCCCAATTTTGGCAGCAGATTTCGCTTACGGCCATACCACCTTGAGAACGCCCGAACTCGTCTGATCTCGGAAGCTAAGCAGGGTCGGGCCTGGTTAGTACTTGGATGGGAGACCGCCTGGGAATACCAGGTGCTGTAAGCTTTATGTAGTTTACTACCCTAATGTTCTAACCATTCAAATAGCCCAATTTTGGCAGCAGATTTTGCTTACGGCCATACCACCTTGAGAACGCCCGAACTCGTCTGATCTCGGAAGCTAAGCAGGGTCGGGCCTGGTTAGTACTTGGATGGGAGACCGCCTGGGAATACCAGGTGCTGTAAGCTTTATGTAGTTTACTACCCTAATGTTCTAACCATTCAAATAGCCCAATTTTGGCAGCAGATTTTGCTTACGGCCATACCACCTTGAGAACGCCCGAACTCGTCTGATCTCGGAAGCTAAGCAGGGTCGGGCCTGGTTAGTACTTGGATGGGAGACCGCCTGGGAATACCAGGTGCTGTAAGCTTTATTGTTTAAAAAAAAAAAAAAAAGAGTCAATGAAATGTTTCAAAAATCCTAAATTGTCTTTTTCCCCCTCAAAATTCCTGAAATAGTCTCTCAGTTTCTTCAGAAAGCCTGAAAGAGTCTCTTTTTTTTCTTCTTCAAATAGCCCAATTTTGGCTGCAGATTTCGCTTACGGCCATACCACCTTGAGAACGCCCGAACTCGTCTGATCTCGGAAGCTAAGCAGGGTCGGGCCTGGTTAGTACTTGGATGGGAGACCGCCTGGGAATACCAGGTGCTGTAAGCTTTATGTAGTTTACTACCCTAATGTTCTAACCATTCAAATAGCCCAATTTTGGCAGCAGATTTCGCTTACGGCCATACCACCTTGAGAACGCCCGAACTCGTCTGATCTCGGAAGCTAAGCAGGGTCGGGCCTGGTTAGTACTTGGATGGGAGACCGCCTGGGAATACCAGGTGCTGTAAGCTTTATGTAGTTTACTACCCTAATGTTCTAACCATTCAAATAGCCCAATTTTGGCAGCAGATTTCGCTTACGGCCATACCACCTTGAAAACGCCCGAACTCGTCTGATCTCGGAAGCTAAGCTGGGTCGGGCCTGGTTAGTACTTGGATGGGAGACCGCCTGGGAATACCAGGTGCTGTAAGCTTTATGTAGTTTACTACCCTAATGTTCTAACCATTCAAATAGCCCAATTTTGGCAGCAGATTTCGCTTACGGCCATACCACCTTGAGAACGCCCGAACTCGTCTGATCTCGGAAGCTAAGCAGGGTCGGGCCTGGTTAGTACTTGGATGGGAGACCGCCTGGGAATACCAGGTGCTGTAAGCTTTATATAGTTTACTACCCTAATGTTCTAACCATTCAAATAGCCCAATTTTGGCAGCAGATTTCGCTTACGGCCATACCACCTTGAGAACGCCCGAACTCGTCTGATCTCGGAAGCTAAGCAGGGTCGGGCCTGGTTAGTACTTGGATGGGAGACCGCCTGGGAATACCAGGTGCTGTAAGCTTTACATAGTTTACTACCCTAATGTTCTAACCATTCAAATAGCCCAATTTTGGCAGCAGATTTCGCTTACGGCCATACCACCTTGAGAACGCCCGAACTCGTCTGGTCTCGGAAGCTAAGCAGGGTCGGGCCTGGTTAGTACTTGGATGGGAGACCGCCTGGGAATACCAGGTGCTGTAAGCTTTACATAGTTTACTACCCTAATGTTCTAACCATTCAAATAGCCCAATTTTGGCAGCAGATTTCGCTTACGGCCATACCACCTTGAGAACGCCCGAACTCGTCTGATCTCGGAAGCTAAGCAGGGTCGGGCCTGGTTAGTACTTGGATGGGAGACCGCCTGGGAATACCAGGTGCTGTAAGCTTTATGTAGTTTACTACCCTAATGTTCTAACCATTCAAATAGCCCAATTTTGGCAGGAGATTTCGCTTACGACCATACCACCTTGAGAACGCCCGAACTCGTCTGATCTCGGAAGCTAAGCAGGGTCGGGCCTGGTTAGTACTTGGATGGGAGACCGCCTGGGAATACCAGGTGCTGTAAGCTTTATGTAGTTTACTACCCTAATGTTCTAACCATTCAAATA
>NW_028297307.1:35000-40000 GCF_988280905.1 Pimephales promelas | reverse complement strand
CAAATAGCCCAATTTTGGCAGCAGATTTCGCTTACGGCCATACCACCTTGAGAACGCCCGAACTCGTCTGATCTCGGAAGCTAAGCAGGGTCGGGCCTGGTTAGTACTTGGATGGGAGACCGCCTGGGAATACCAGGTGCTGTAAGCTTTATGTAGTTTACTACCCTAATGTTCTAACCATTCAAATAGCCCAATTTTGGCAGCAGATTTCGCTTACGGCCATACCACCTTGAGAACGCCCGAACTCGTCTGATCTCGGAAGCTAAGCAGGGTCGGGCCTGGTTAGTACTTGGATGGGAGACCGCCTGGGAATACCAGGTGCTGTAAGCTTTATGTAGTTTACTACCCTAATGTTCTAACCATTCAAATAGCCCAATTTTGGCAGCAGATTTCGCTTACGGCCATACCACCTTGAGAACGCCCGAACTCGTCTGATCTCGGAAGCTAAGCAGGGTCGGGCCTGGTTAGTACTTGGATGGGAGACCGCCTGGGAATACCAGGTGCTGTAAGCTTTATGTAGTTTACAACCCTAATGTTCTAACCATTCAAATAGCCCAATTTTGGCTGCAGATTTCGCTTACGGCCATACCACCTTGAGAACGCCCGAACTCGTCTGATCTCGGAAGCTAAGCAGGGTCGGGCCTGGTTAGTACTTGGATGGGAGACCGCCTGGGAATACCAGGTGCTGTAAGCTTTATTGTTTAAAAAAAAAAAAAAAAAAAAAGAGTCAATGAAATGTTTCAAAAATCCTAAATTGTCTTTTTTCCCCTCAAAATTCCTGAAATAGTCTCTCAGTTTCTTCAGAAAGCCTGAAAGAGTCTCTTTTTTTTCTTCTTCAAATAGCCCAATTTTGGCAGCAGATTTCGCTTACGGCCATACCACCTTGAGAACGCCCGAACTCGTCTGATCTCGGAAGCTAAGCAGGGTCGGGCCTGGTTAGTACTTGGATGGGAGACCGCCTGGGAATACCAGGTGCTGTAAGCTTTATGTAGTTTACTACCCTAATGTTCTAACCATTCAAATAGCCCAATTTTGGCAGCAGATTTCGCTTACGGCCATACCACCTTGAGAACGCCCGAACTCGTCTGATCTCGGAAGCTAAGCAGGGTCGGGCCTGGTTAGTACTTGGATGGGAGACCGCCTGGGAATACCAGGTGCTGTAAGCTTTATGTAGTTTACTACCCTAATGTTCTAACCATTCAAATAGCCCAATTTTGGCAGCAGATTTCGCTTACGGCCATACCACCTTGAGAACGCCCGAACTCGTCTGATCTCGGAAGCTAAGCAGGGTCGGGCCTGGTTAGTACTTGGATGGGAGACCGCCTGGGAATACCAGGTGCTGTAAGCTTTATTGTTTAAAAAAAAAAAAAAAAAAAAGAGTCAATGAAATGTTTCAAAAATCCTAAATTGTCTTTTTTCCCCTCAAAATTCCTGAAATAGTCTCTCAGTTTCTTCAGAAAGCCTGAAAGAGTCTCTTTTTTTTCTTCTTCAAATAGCCCAATTTTGGCTGCAGATTTCGCTTACGGCCATACCACCTTGAGAACGCCCGAACTCGTCTGATCTCGGAAGCTAAGCAGGGTCGGGCCTGGTTAGTACTTGGATGGGAGACCGCCTGGGAATACCAGGTGCTGTAAGCTTTATGTAGTTTACTACCCTAATGTTCTAACCATTCAAATAGCCCAATTTTGGCAGCAGATTTCGCTTACGGCCATACCACCTTGAGAACGCCCGAACTCGTCTGATCTCGGAAGCTAAGCAGGGTCGGGCCTGGTTAGTACTTGGATGGGAGACCGCCTGGGAATACCAGGTGCTGTAAGCTTTATGTAGTTTACAACCCTAATGTTCTAACCATTCAAATAGCCCAATTTTGGCAGCAGATTTCGCTTACGGCCATACCACCTTGAGAACGCCCGAACTCGTCTGATCTCGGAAGCTAAGCAGGGTCGGGCCTGGTTAGTACTTGGATGGGAGACCGCCTGGGAATACCAGGTGCTGTAAGCTTTATGTAGTTTACTACCCTAATGTTCTAACCATTCAAATAGCCCAATTTTGGCAGCAGATTTCGCTTACGGCCATACCACCTTGAGAACGCCAGAACTCGTCTGATCTCGGAAGCTAAGCAGGGTCGGGCCTGGTTAGTACTTGGTTGGGAGACCGCCTGGGAATACCAGGTGCTGTAAGCTTTATGTAGTTTACTACCCTAATGTTCTAACCATTCAAATAGCCCAATTTTGGCAGCAGATTTCGCTTACGGCCATACCACCTTGAGAACGCCCGAACTCGTCTGATCTCGGAAGCTAAGCAGGGTCGGGCCTGGTTAGTACTTGGATGGGAGACCGCCTGGGAATACCAGGTGCTGTAAGCTTTATGTAGTTTACTACCCTAATGTTCTAACCATTCAAATAGCCCAATTTTGGCAGCAGATTTCGCTTACGGCCATACCACCTTGAGAACGCCCGAACTCGTCTGATCTCGGAAGCTAAGCAGGGTCGGGCCTGGTTAGTACTTGGATGGGAGACCGCCTGGGAATACCAGGTGCTGTAAGCTTTATGTAGTTTACTACCCTAATGTTCTAACCATTCAAATAGCCCAATTTTGGCAGCAGATTTCGCTTACGGCCATACCACCTTGAGAACGCCCGAACTCGTCTGATCTCGGAAGCTAAGCAGGGTCGGGCCTGGTTAGTACTTGGATGGGAGACCGCCTGGGAATACCAGGTGCTGTAAGCTTTATGTAGTTTACAACCCTAATGTTCTAACCATTCAAATAGCCCAATTTTGGCAACAGATTTCGCTTACGGCCATACCACCTTGAGAACGCCCGAACTCGTCTGATCTCGGAAGCTAAGCAGGGTCGGGCCTGGTTAGTACTTGGATGGGAGACCGCCTGGGAATACCAGGTGCTGTAAGCTTTATTGTTTAAAAAAAAAAAAAAAAAAAAAAGAGTCAATGAAATGTTTCAAAAATCCTAAATTGTCTTTTTTCCCCTCAAAATTCCTGAAATAGTCTCTCAGTTTCTTCAGAAAGCCTGAAAGAGTCTCTTTTTTTTCTTCTTCAAATAGCCCAATTTTGGCAGCAGATTTCGCTTACGGCCATACCACCTTGAGAACGCCCGAACTCGTCTGATCTCGGAAGCTAAGCAGGGTCGGGCCTGGTTAGTACTTGGATGGGAGACCGCCTGGGAATACCAGGTGCTGTAAGCTTTATGTAGTTTACTACCCTAATGTTCTAACCATTCAAATAGCCCAATTTTGGCAGCAGATTTCGCTTACGGCCATACCACCTTGAGAACGCCCGAACTCGTCTGATCTCGGAAGCTAAGCAGGGTCGGGCCTGGTTAGTACTTGGATGGGAGACCGCCTGGGAATACCAGGTGCTGTAAGCTTTATGTAGTTTACTACCCTAATGTTCTAACCATTCAAATAGCCCAATTTTGGCAGCAGATTTCGCTTACGGCCATACCACCTTGAGAACGCCCGAACTCGTCTGATCTCGGAAGCTAAGCAGGGTCGGGCCTGGTTAGTACTTGGATGGGAGACCGCCTGGGAATACCAGGTGCTGTAAGCTTTATGTAGTTTACTACCCTAATGTTCTAACCATTCAAATAGCCCAATTTTGGCAGCAGATTTCGCTTACGGCCATACCACCTTGAGAACGCCCGAACTCGTCTGATCTCGGAAGCTAAGCAGGGTCGGGCCTGGTTAGTACTTGGATGGGAGACCGCCTGGGAATACCAGGTGCTGTAAGCTTTATGTAGTTTACTACCCTAATGTTCTAACCATTCAAATAGCCCAATTTTGGCAGCAGATTTCGCTTACGGCCATACCACCTTGAGAACGCCCGAACTCGTCTGATCTCGGAAGCTAAGCAGGGTCGGGCCTGGTTAGTACTTGGATGGGAGACCGCCTGGGAATACCAGGTGCTGTAAGCTTTATGTAGTTTACAACCCTAATGTTCTAACCATTCAAATAGCCCAATTTTGGCTGCAGATTTCGCTTACGGCCATACCACCTTGAGAACGCCCGAACTCGTCTGATCTCGGAAGCTAAGCAGGGTCGGGCCTGGTTAGTACTTGGATGGGAGACCGCCTGGGAATACCAGGTGCTGTAAGCTTTATTGTTTAAAAAAAAAAAAAAAAAAAAAGAGTCAATGAAATGTTTCAAAAATCCTAAATTGTCTTTTTTCCCCTCAAAATTCCTGAAATAGTCTCTCAGTTTCTTCAGAAAGCCTGAAAGAGTCTCTTTTTTTTCTTCTTCAAATAGCCCAATTTTGGCAGCAGATTTCGCTTACGGCCATACCACCTTGAGAACGCCCGAACTCGTCTGATCTCGGAAGCTAAGCAGGGTCGGGCCTGGTTAGTACTTGGATGGGAGACCGCCTGGGAATACCAGGTGCTGTAAGCTTTATGTAGTTTACTACCCTAATGTTCTAACCATTCAAATAGCCCAATTTTGGCAGCAGATTTCGCTTACGGCCATACCACCTTGAGAACGCCCGAACTCGTCTGATCTCGGAAGCTAAGCAGGGTCGGGCCTGGTTAGTACTTGGATGGGAGACCGCCTGGGAATACCAGGTGCTGTAAGCTTTATGTAGTTTACTACCCTAATGTTCTAACCATTCAAATAGCCCAATTTTGGCAGCAGATTTCGCTTACGGCCATACCACCTTGAGAACGCCCGAACTCGTCTGATCTCGGAAGCTAAGCAGGGTCGGGCCTGGTTAGTACTTGGATGGGAGACCGCCTGGGAATACCAGGTGCTGTAAGCTTTATGTAGTTTACTACCCTAATGTTCTAACCATTCAAATAGCCCAATTTTGGCAGCAGATTTCGCTTACGGCCATACCACCTTGAGAACGCCCGAACTCGTCTGATCTCGGAAGCTAAGCAGGGTCGGGCCTGGTTAGTACTTGGTTGGGAGACCGCCTGGGAATACCAGGTGCTGTAAGCTTTATGTAGTTTACTACCCTAATGTTCTAACCATTCAAATAGCCCAATTTTGG
>NW_028297307.1:27500-30000 GCF_988280905.1 Pimephales promelas | reverse complement strand
TTTATTGTTTAAAAAAAAAAAAAAAAAAAAAGAGTCAATGAAATGTTTCAAAAATCCTAAATTGTCTTTTTTCCCCTCAAAATTCCTGAAATAGTCTCTCAGTTTCTTCAGAAAGCCTGAAAGAGTCTCTTTTTTTTCTTCTTCAAATAGCCCAATTTTGGCAGCAGATTTCGCTTACGGCCATACCACCTTGAGAACGCCCGAACTCGTCTGATCTCGGAAGCTAAGCAGGGTCGGGCCTGGTTAGTACTTGGATGGGAGACCGCCTGGGAATACCAGGTGCTGTAAGCTTTATGTAGTTTACTACCCTAATGTTCTAACCATTCAAATAGCCCAATTTTGGCAGCAGATTTCGCTTACGGCCATACCACCTTGAGAACGCCCGAACTCGTCTGATCTCGGAAGCTAAGCAGGGTCGGGCCTGGTTAGTACTTGGATGGGAGACCGCCTGGGAATACCAGGTGCTGTAAGCTTTATGTAGTTTACTACCCTAATGTTCTAACCATTCAAATAGCCCAATTTTGGCAGCAGATTTCGCTTACGGCCATACCACCTTGAGAACGCCCGAACTCGTCTGATCTCGGAAGCTAAGCAGGGTCGGGCCTGGTTAGTACTTGGATGGGAGACCGCCTGGGAATACCAGGTGCTGTAAGCTTTATGTAGTTTACTACCCTAATGTTCTAACCATTCAAATAGCCCAATTTTGGCAGCAGATTTCGCTTACGGCCATACCACCTTGAGAACGCCCGAACTCGTCTGATCTCGGAAGCTAAGCAGGGTCGGGCCTGGTTAGTACTTGGATGGGAGACCGCCTGGGAATACCAGGTGCTGTAAGCTTTATGTAGTTTACTACCCTAATGTTCTAACCATTCAAATAGCCCAATTTTGGCAGCAGATTTCGCTTACGGCCATACCACCTTGAGAACGCCCGAACTCGTCTGATCTCGGAAGCTAAGCAGGGTCGGGCCTGGTTAGTACTTGGATGGGAGACCGCCTGGGAATACCAGGTGCTGTAAGCTTTATGTAGTTTACAACCCTAATGTTCTAACCATTCAAATAGCCCAATTTTGGCTGCAGATTTCGCTTACGGCCATACCACCTTGAGAACGCCCGAACTCGTCTGATCTCGGAAGCTAAGCAGGGTCGGGCCTGGTTAGTACTTGGATGGGAGACCGCCTGGGAATACCAGGTGCTGTAAGCTTTATTGTTTAAAAAAAAAAAAAAAAAAAAAGAGTCAATGAAATGTTTCAAAAATCCTAAATTGTCTTTTTTCCCCTCAAAATTCCTGAAATAGTCTCTCAGTTTCTTCAGAAAGCCTGAAAGAGTCTCTTTTTTTTCTTCTTCAAATAGCCCAATTTTGGCAGCAGATTTCGCTTACGGCCATACCACCTTGAGAACGCCCGAACTCGTCTGATCTCGGAAGCTAAGCAGGGTCGGGCCTGGTTAGTACTTGGATGGGAGACCGCCTGGGAATACCAGGTGCTGTAAGCTTTATGTAGTTTACTACCCTAATGTTCTAACCATTCAAATAGCCCAATTTTGGCAGCAGATTTCGCTTACGGCCATACCACCTTGAGAACGCCCGAACTCGTCTGATCTCGGAAGCTAAGCAGGGTCGGGCCTGGTTAGTACTTGGATGGGAGACCGCCTGGGAATACCAGGTGCTGTAAGCTTTATGTAGTTTACTACCCTAATGTTCTAACCATTCAAATAGCCCAATTTTGGCAGCAGATTTCGCTTACGGCCATACCACCTTGAGAACGCCCGAACTCGTCTGATCTCGGAAGCTAAGCAGGGTCGGGCCTGGTTAGTACTTGGATGGGAGACCGCCTGGGAATACCAGGTGCTGTAAGCTTTATGTAGTTTACTACCCTAATGTTCTAACCATTCAAATAGCCCAATTTTGGCAGCAGATTTCGCTTACGGCCATACCACCTTGAGAACGCCCGAACTCGTCTGATCTCGGAAGCTAAGCAGGGTCGGGCCTGGTTAGTACTTGGTTGGGAGACCGCCTGGGAATACCAGGTGCTGTAAGCTTTATGTAGTTTACTACCCTAATGTTCTAACCATTCAAATAGCCCAATTTTGGCAGCAGATTTCGCTTACGGCCATACCACCTTGAGAACGCCCGAACTCGTCTGATCTCGGAAGCTAAGCAGGGTCGGGCCTGGTTAGTACTTGGATGGGAGACCGCCTGGGAATACCAGGTGCTGTAAGCTTTATGTAGTTTACTACCCTAATGTTCTAACCATTCAAATAGCCCAATTTTGGCAGCAGATTTCGCTTACGGCCATACCACCTTGAGAACGCCCGAACTCGTCTGATCTCGGAAGCTAAGCAGGGTCGGGCCTGGTTAGTACTTGGATGGGAGACCGCCTGGGAATACCAGGTGCTTTAAGCTTTATGTAGTTTACTACCCTAATGTTCTAACCATTCAAATAGCCCAATTTTGGCAGCAGATTTCGCTTACGGCCATACCACCTTGAGAACGCCCGAACTC
>NW_028297307.1:10000-12500 GCF_988280905.1 Pimephales promelas | reverse complement strand
TAATGTTCTAACCATTCAAATAGCCCAATTTTGGCAGCAGATTTCGCTTACGGCCATACCACCTTGAGAACGCCCGAACTCGTCTGATCTCGGAAGCTAAGCAGGGTCGGGCCTGGTTAGTACTTGGATGGGAGACCGCCTGGGAATACCAGGTGCTGTAAGCTTTATGTAGTTTACTACCCTAATGTTCTAACCATTCAAATAGCCCAATTTTGGCAGCAGATTTCGCTTACGGCCATACCACCTTGAGAACGCCCGAACTCGTCTGATCTCGGAAGCTAAGCAGGGTCGGGCCTGGTTAGTACTTGGATGGGAGACCGCCTGGGAATACCAGGTGCTGTAAGCTTTATGTAGTTTACTACCCTAATGTTCTAACCATTCAAATAGCCCAATTTTGGCAACAGATTTCGCTTACGGCCATACCACCTTGAGAACGCCCGAACTCGTCTGATCTCGGAAGCTAAGCAGGGTCGGGCCTGGTTAGTACTTGGATGGGAGACCGCCTGGGAATACCAGGTGCTGTAAGCTTTATTGTTTAAAAAAAAAAAAAAAAAAAAAAGAGTCAATGAAATGTTTCAAAAATCCTAAATTGTCTTTTTTCCCCTCAAAATTCCTGAAATAGTCTCTCAGTTTCTTCAGAAAGCCTGAAAGAGTCTCTTTTTTTTCTTCTTCAAATAGCCCAATTTTGGCAGCAGATTTCGCTTACGGCCATACCACCTTGAGAACGCCCGAACTCGTCTGATCTCGGAAGCTAAGCAGGGTCGGGCCTGGTTAGTACTTGGATGGGAGACCGCCTGGGAATACCAGGTGCTGTAAGCTTTATGTAGTTTACTACCCTAATGTTCTAACCATTCAAATAGCCCAATTTTGGCAGCAGATTTCGCTTACGGCCATACCACCTTGAGAACGCCCGAACTCGTCTGATCTCGGAAGCTAAGCAGGGTCGGGCCTGGTTAGTACTTGGATGGGAGACCGCCTGGGAATACCAGGTGCTGTAAGCTTTATGTAGTTTACTACCCTAATGTTCTAACCATTCAAATAGCCCAATTTTGGCAGCAGATTTCGCTTACGGCCATACCACCTTGAGAACGCCCGAACTCGTCTGATCTCGGAAGCTAAGCAGGGTCGGGCCTGGTTAGTACTTGGATGGGAGACCGCCTGGGAATACCAGGTGCTGTAAGCTTTATGTAGTTTACTACCCTAATGTTCTAACCATTCAAATAGCCCAATTTTGGCAGCAGATTTCGCTTACGGCCATACCACCTTGAGAACGCCCGAACTCGTCTGATCTCGGAAGCTAAGCAGGGTCGGGCCTGGTTAGTACTTGGATGGGAGACCGCCTGGGAATACCAGGTGCTGTAAGCTTTATGTAGTTTACTACCCTAATGTTCTAACCATTCAAATAGCCCAATTTTGGCAGCAGATTTCGCTTACGGCCATACCACCTTGAGAACGCCCGAACTCGTCTGATCTCGGAAGCTAAGCAGGGTCGGGCCTGGTTAGTACTTGGATGGGAGACCGCCTGGGAATACCAGGTGCTGTAAGCTTTATGTAGTTTACAACCCTAATGTTCTAACCATTCAAATAGCCCAATTTTGGCTGCAGATTTCGCTTACGGCCATACCACCTTGAGAACGCCCGAACTCGTCTGATCTCGGAAGCTAAGCAGGGTCGGGCCTGGTTAGTACTTGGATGGGAGACCGCCTGGGAATACCAGGTGCTGTAAGCTTTATTGTTTAAAAAAAAAAAAAAAAAAAAAAGAGTCAATGAAATGTTTCAAAAATCCTAAATTGTCTTTTTTCCCCTCAAAATTCCTGAAATAGTCTCTCAGTTTCTTCAGAAAGCCTGAAAGAGTCTCTTTTTTTTCTTCTTCAAATAGCCCAATTTTGGCAGCAGATTTCGCTTACGGCCATACCACCTTGAGAACGCCCGAACTCGTCTGATCTCGGAAGCTAAGCAGGGTCGGGCCTGGTTAGTACTTGGATGGGAGACCGCCTGGGAATACCAGGTGCTGTAAGCTTTATGTAGTTTACTACCCTAATGTTCTAACCATTCAAATAGCCCAATTTTGGCAGCAGATTTCGCTTACGGCCATACCACCTTGAGAACGCCCGAACTCGTCTGATCGCGGAAGCTAAGCAGGGTCGGGCCTGGTTAGTACTTGGATGGGAGACCGCCTGGGAATACCAGGTGCTGTAAGCTTTATGTAGTTTACTACCCTAATGTTCTAACCATTCAAATAGCCCAATTTTGGCAGCAGATTTCGCTTACGGCCATACCACCTTGAGAACGCCCGAACTCGTCTGATCTCGGAAGCTAAGCAGGGTCGGGCCTGGTTAGTACTTGGTTGGGAGACCGCCTGGGAATACCAGGTGCTGTAAGCTTTATGTAGTTTACTACCCTAATGTTCTAACCATTCAAATAGCCCAATTTTGGCAGCAGATTTCGCTTACGGCCATACCACCTTGAGAACGCCCGAACTCGTCTGATCTCGGAAGCT